>NW_022995372.1:27138767-27438767 GCF_004354385.1 Drosophila innubila
TTTTTTAGCCGATCTTAACATTTGATATGGTTTTGGAAAGAAGACAGTTAGGGCTAACTAAAAAAATAATATTTATTTTTAAATAACCATAATTTTTGATTAAATCACAGTTATGTCGGATTTTTTAAGATTTTGACCGATTTCTTAAAATAGATCGTCGATGCGCCACCTCACACTCATAAAAATCTTACCGTAAAATCGCCCTAAAACAGTCGGATTTCACACTAAAGTGATGAAAATCGCCCTAAAAATGGCGCCAAAGGCGACTGGGCGTCGATTATAGAAAAATTTTTGCAAATATCTAGAAATAATTTTCTGAAATTAAAAGATAATTTTCTAAAGTTATAAAAGTTTTTCTACCTTTTAAGGCGATGCCCCCTTAATATTGGATTGATTTTTCATAAAACTGGAGCTAATTTTCTAAAATTATAGAAGTTGTTTTGTAGATATTAAGGTGATTCGCCCTCAATTAGAGAAAATTTGTCTAAGAAATACTCTGAAGTTCTAAAAAATATTTTATTTGCATAAAAGTATTATTTTGTATTTTTTTATTTTTTATTTTGTTTATTATTTGTTTATTTAATTTAATTTTTTTATTTATTTGGTTTTTTATTTTTTATTTAAAAAACTATTTTACATGATTTTTTCATGACTTCTGGTACTGAGACTCGAACCCAGTTTCCCAGTCTGAAAATGTGGCATGTCAGCGTCTCTAACCACAGAGATACGGGACTGGTGAAAATCTACACTTCATTGTGAATAGATAAGTCTGCTGTATGTCTTAGTCTTTTTTTCTTCTTCGTTTTTAAAGGCGATTCACCGTAAAATACAGAACGAATTTTGAGAAACTGATCAAAGGCAATTTTCCTAAATTGTAGAACGCTTTTCGTTTTTAGAAAAATTAACCCTAAAACATTTATTGTAGGGTGGTGCTTTCTATGTTGAAGAAAAATATTTTCCATAATTAGAAAAGTTTTCCCAATTGTAGGGCGGCTGTAATTTTTTGGCGATTTTCTTGAATACAGAAAATAAATTTTAACCATAATTTTTGATTAAATCACAGTTATGTCGGATTTTTTGAGATTTTTTCCGATTTCTCAAAATAGATCGTCGATGAGCCACCTCAGAATGACCTCCAATAAAATTGATTTTGCTTTAAAGACATTACTTATATATCGTATCATCCATTGATGATACAGCGTTTTCGAAAATAAAATTTTTATATTAAACTATATTTTGTTCGTCACAAAATTGGATATCAGAAATTTTGGGGCTAAAAAATGCTTTCGTCGCTAGACTTTTACCTCGTGTAGAGGTTTTTTTGTTTGATATCAGAAATTTTTTTAATTGCTTTTGCTTCTGATGTTGTTACTATATTATTAATGCAGGCAAACAGTACAATATGTAAATTTATTTTACCTTTCCAAAGGTATATGTCTGGACATATTCTATGGCTTGGAAGCTGCGGAATTTAGCGTTTTTCCGCTAAGCTAGCTGTTTTTCAAAAAGTAGTAGAATAAACATTTCTAGATTTTCGAAGAAAAATAAATCCCTATCGTAAAATCTACGATTTTTTTTGCGCTTTGATTTTTAGAAGGCAACTAAAAAGTTCAAATTTAAGTATCTTTTGAACCAGTTGTCAGATTTGGGTGATGAAGGTATCAACCGACGCATATTTTTGAGATAATGAGAATTTTTAAAAACTTAAGAACTTTACCAAAAGGTCCTAGCAGCCCCATTAACTGCAATCATTGAAATTTTGCCCCTCCACTTAGACCCCTTATCTCCAGAGCCAGGTCAGTTAGCAAAAGTTTTAGTAAGCCATTTTGTTAGTTAGGATTAGCCTTTCAATCGGAATATAAATCGATCTGATCGGACAGTCGTAGAAAATTTTCCATATTAGCTGTATATATTTCTAGTCGCTTTCGCACACTTCGTGCTGCTTTCGTCACTAGCGCTAAATGTCGTTCGCAGTGATATCTTATGCAAGGAGGCTTCGCCCCTGCTGGCTTCACTCGCTGTGAGGTGTCAAAGGGATACAGTCGAGCTCATTCGACAGTTCGCTACCCACATCTTCGCAGCCGTTAGATTTAATGACTAATAATGAAATAAAGCCAAAAAATAACTTTAATTCGTACTGAGGTTAAATTAAATCGACACTTTCAAAACGTTAAGATAAAAGAATTTTTAATATACAGAGGTCAGAAAAGTTGGTTTAAATGGATATAAATAGAACGGGTGGATATTTATAAAAAAATTTTTTATTGAATAACCCCAAACTTTGCGGTTTATTTGTGGAAGATCAGTTCATTCATATGGCCGCCCCGTGGGGCCTTTCAAATCTTTCAGTACATTTTCGATGGCATCATCCTCAGTGGCCTCAATGGCGACTTCAATCTCGAGATTTAGATCGTCAATCGTCTCTGATTGGTTGGCATAGCACTTATCCCTGACGGCACCCCACAAATCTCAGCTGCGAGGCAGCCAGTTGACATCGCCTTTTCGGTCGATTATTCGATTTTCGAACGTACCTCGCAGAAGCTCGACTGTAACGATCGCTGTGTGGCACGTAACGCCGTCCTCCTGGAACCATATGTCGTCGATGTCTTCATCTTTCATTAGGGGGAAGAAAAAGGCTGCCAACATGCCGCGATAGCGGTCACCACCGACGGTTACGGCGGCTCCTGATTCTCCAAGCCGACGAGCGGCTTTTCGGAGCCCCAAATGCGTCAAATCTGCTTATTGACGTAACCATCGAGGTGGAAATGAGCTTCATCTGAAAATATGATTTTTCGATAAAAATGCCCATCATCCAGCTCTATTGCGCGAACTGAAAACTTAACCATTTCGTAAACCGCAAACCTTTTACTAAATATTTGACACACTGGCAATGTCACTCGAGCTGTCAAAGTCGAAATAATAGGTAGTTCAAAAAGCAACCGATAGATGGGCCACCCTACACTAACCATCAGACGTACATCGTACACAAATATATTGAAATTTAACACTTGTAGATTAGCATAACTAAAAAAACAATTGAATTAAAGAAGAAATGTATATCTACATAAAATTGTATTAACATAACATTAATATAACATGTCTAACAAAAATTATACTATCTTAACATAACAATTACATAACATTCATATAACATGCATAACTTTAATTAGATTATGTTATTATAACATGAATATAACATGTGAACCTGCTGTTACCCCCACCCCTTCAGACGGTATGCAAAGCGAAACTAATTTGCTTAATATCTTCGTTGTTTATTATTCAATCGCAATGAAATTCTCAGCATATATCATAAAGATGGTTATCTATATGCATGTTAATTTGAAATCTTTGCCTATAAATTGGCCATGTAATTGGATATATTAGTTTTTTTTATCGATTAAAGTGCGAGGCGTGCCGCCAAATTTTTGATGGATATTTTATCTGCGTGCACAACTTAGCAGTATTGTCACCAAATTAGGTAGCTCTAGCTCTAATAGCTTTTGAGATCCAGGTGTGCAAAGTGTGTCACGAATCTAATTGTCTCTAGTACCCATTTGTTTTTGGGTACCGAGCTAAGAACAAAAAAGTTTTTACTAAAACTGATCAAGAATATCTAAACTTTATGGGGTCTTTTACGCGTCTTTCTGAATGTTACATTTCTGCTGAAAACTAAATACACCCGCACAGGCTATACAAATTTAAAATTGTCCTCTTCATTAGATAAATTTCCGAAAAAACTAAATTGACTAAAATTAAGCAACTTAAAATAATTTTTGAGAAAGTTGAGATTTTAAATAAACTTTGAACTTCACAGCTTGAATTGCCAATATAACATGTGTCTATTTATTTATTGACGGTAGGGACAGACTATAAAGTATTTTGCTGAAAACAGAAAAGTGAAGCCACAATATTAGAAACTTTAATAAAGTCGCATATTCAAGCCGGGGGCTAAGATTAAACATATATTAAGGATAAACATAACTTTTCGGGAAATTATAATTAAACAGCGCTCCTGAATCGAGTTGAGTCGAGTCGAGCGGAGAGTTCAAAAGTTGGCAAAGCGCCGCACGCGGAATAGTTTTCTAATTAACTGCAAAGCATGCGAAGCTCGGAGAAGACGCACAGGAAAATGGCTAACCAGAGACGAAGAGAGAGAAAGAGGGAGAGAAAGAAGGAGAGAAAGAGGAAGATATAGATAAAGAAACAATGAGGCAGGAGTGTCAGTGGACAGTTGCTTACGGAGCTGGGAGCTCTGTGAGATAAACCGTGAAATCTCATGAATTAACTGTGCCAACTTTTGGCTTTTTGCTGGAACATGAAACTATTTGAAAGGAAAGACAATTGCAACAGTCTAGATGCAATGCTGACGGCAGCGTGGAAGGTAACAAAGACAGAGACAGAGATGGAGATGGAGACAAAGAAAGAGAAGGTAAGTGTGACGGCAACAGTCTACTCACAAATGATTTAGTTGCGGCGGAAAGCGAAACGTCGCCAACAAACAAGTCGAGTGCGGTCTTCCCGCCATTGCACCCGCCATTGTACCGGAAATGCCGCACAAATGAGAGCTGGAAGTGGAAGGAAGTTGACAGGCATCGCGTGAAGTAGGGTCAGGCAGTCAACCAACAGCAACAGCAACAGTAACAGCAACGTGCGAGGCGTCAACAATGTCACATGACAGGTCGAGGCAGCACAGATAGTTACTGGAATCCTTCGGCACCCCGAACTGTCATCTTCTCCAACTCTAGCTCTTACTCTGTCTCTGACTCTCCCATCGGGTCGCTCCTCTAATTAGCTGCAGTAATGGCGTGTCAACAGGGCCAGCGAGGCATCAACTTGCAAGTTGTCTGGTCCCCAAGACAGCGAAGTCTCCCCAGCTGACGTGCAACTGGAGACAGCGACTCTTCCATCGCCACACTCTGATATGCAACTCTTAACCCATTTTGCCCCCGTCAAAATGCTTCAGGAAATTAAACAAAAACTAAATATAAACAGTGCGAAGCATTTGAGTAATGTACACCCACAGAGCTCCTTCCCACTTTTGATGTGAAAAATGGAAACACTACAAACTGTTGCAAGCAAAAAAATCCTCAAATTAGATAGGGATATTTATGAATGGATGCATTTCCCCGCATTTGGCAATATTTTTAGGAATACCCCTCTGCAAAAATTTCAAGCGATCTTGACCCCCTCTACCCTTAATTCCCACACATTTTGTGGGCTACGTTACACAATCGACCTACTAAATTGGCGCCCCATTCTCGTTTCGAATTCGAATTTGGCATCGTTTTTCTCATTTGACATAAATAATTGGCGCATAATGAGCATAACTTGATGCAAATTACAGAGCGTGTGCTTCGAACGCTAAGCAGATGGGCGATGGGTGGAGGGGGGTGGGTTAGTGTGTGGACCACGCCCTTGGGCGCCTAAAGGCAGCAAAGGCAAAGAAGGTAAAGAAGGAGAACTGAAGAAACTTAAAAATATGTTGAGGCTGCGGAACCGGGTGGGGGTGGAGTGGCTTAGGGCCAAGGCAGAAGCAGCTCCAGCCTTAGTTATCAGCTCCCTCTTGAAGCTCCGTGTGTATATGTATGTATATATGTATGTGTTTGTGTGCTGGTTTTTTTTTATTCGGTCGTCCTGGTGTTAGTCCTGTTGCTGGCCCAATTTTTGTACTATTTTTGCGTCGCTCTGCTTTTTCTTCTTCTTGTTAAGCTTTGCCAACGTTTTTCTTTAATTATTCAAAAGATAATTACACTAAAAATTTTTTGTCATTTGCAAAACGGCGTCGCCCTCCCAAAGTAAACCAACTTACAGCATAAAATCTATAGACACTCTTTGTTGCTTTCATTTTATTTTCATTTACATACCGTGTAATAATTAAATACCTATAAAGGGGTATAATGGGATTGAAAAAGTATATTGACTATTACCTAACTCAGCGCTGCATTCAACAATTCTTTCCAATCGATTTATCAACATAAAAACCTTATGCAAAATAATAAAAGCTACAGAGTATCTTGTAGTTAATCGATTTCCTCGAAAACCATTCTAACATTTTTTTCCCCCATTTTTGGGCAAAGTTTGCTGTGAGAAACTTAAAATGCTATTTTTATTTTGCCTCGCATAATTGCCAGCCAAGCAAACTGAGAAACGCTGAACCGCCGGATGCTGGCGGAAAGTTTAAGGAAACGCAGCCCAGATACGTATACACGCGGTTTGGCACATAAGATACAGATACCGAGCGAGACAACGCCACATATGCCTTGGTAGAGATGCTAGTTGTTAAAGAGAGGGAGGAACAAGGAGGACTGAGGATGGACCAAACTGGGAAGAACATGCAAATCTGCAAGTCTGGAAGCAGCCAGCCGTCTGCTGCACATTTCCTTAAATTGTCTTTGGTTGCGTTTTTCTTTTATATAATTATTTAAATTTTAAAATAATATGATGCGACAGTCACGAGATATTCCAGACAGTTAAAAACAACTTAACCTACGTGAAATTGTTACTGGAGAGTCTAGCACGAGTTTCAGTATTCTTAAAACCAATCAATTTGTTATTCCTCGATGAATAAAGTTTCTTTAAGAAATAATACTTTTGTCATTTGATCATAATTAATGGTGCATTTATTTATATTGTTTAATCATTTTACAAGTAACAGATCTGTTCCGAATTAAACTGCCGGCTTAATGTAACATAAAGTTATTCAAGCAATTGTTTGGGCTAGTACAAAAATTAAATATTTTATTTTCCGTAAACAAAAGATCAAAATTTAAACTTAAACTTATAAGTCTTAGAAATAACTATTATTTAAGTTATATTTCAAATTAAAAACAAATACGTATAAATACACATTTAAGATTTTAAAAAAATTCCTATTAGGTGATATTCTTAAATAAGAATCGCTAATTTATTTATAGTAATTACATGTAACTCTGGTAGATTCATAAAAAGAAAGTTTCCTTGCATGGTCTGTCAATTTATTATTCTAAAATGCTTTAAAAAAAATAAATTTAAACAAAAACACACAAATTTTTTAACTATTTTTTAAACTTTGGAAAATATCTGCAGATCTTGTGCAAAGTTACACTAATAGCTATTCCATTTTGTTGACAACTTTTAGTACTACCACCGATATTAATACAATCATTTATTTCTTTTAAATAATGTAATTTATTACTTTATTGGCAGACCGATAAAATTGCTTGTAACTTACAAGGCATAAGCTTATTGGCCCATTTTAACGTCTGGTCGAGCAGATGCCATTGCAAAGTGTGTGATTTAATAATAAAAATAAGTAGATTTGCATATATGTTGAATAATAAGAGATCTGCAGACAGTTAGTCACATGTGCTTTATATTTACAAATTATGTACATATAGTATGTAAATATGTATGTAGGAATACCCTTACTTATTTTTACATAATTGTGAGTGTATGTACTATAAGTGTGTAAAGCGGTCATAATTGGCAGAAATTAACGTGACCGTACAATCAATATTTATCGCATATATAAAGTGCATGCACACTCTTTTATTTATATATTCATTTATTCCTACTATATATATTTACACGTACGTATGTGTATGTTTGTACATATTCATATTTATTTATAGCTGGTTGGCTGTAATTTGCCTTCGCAGCGTTTGCATTTTAATTTAAATTCAAGTTGAAAGCTGAGTTTTTTTTTTGATGTTGTTCTTGTTGCTGTTGCTGCATGTGTTGATTTTGTCCATCAACAAACAAAAGTGGCACGCAAATTATGAACCGCAAATGTGCGTGCAAGCCTGGTCGAAATGGGCGACGGCTGTGTTGCACGTGTGGGCGTGGCATTCTGTACGGCATCCAAAAAACATTTTTACACCTGCGCATAGCTGAAATCCGATTCGCGATTCCATCGCTTTTTAATGTACATATTTTCGTATGCAAACGCATTTTACAGATAGTCGTTTTTAATATAAATTTTGCAAATATTTGATAATCATTCATAGGAAAAAAGATCGAGCGAGTCAGTCCATGGTCATATCTTATTTGTTTTAATTCGGTAATATAATACACATTCAGGTTTTACAAGTGTCATCAAATTAATCCAAATATTTTAAAATTAATAAAAATGGTTGATAAATTTGATCAAATTTCAAATGTATTAAATTAAATAAAATTCATTATTCAAGTGAATAACAAATCATAAAAACATTTTTAGTACATTTATTTATTGTTTAAAATGTACTAACAATTATTTATTTTGATGAAATCTTAAATAAACGAGTGGCAACAGATTTTAGTGACTCCGAAAATGTGTTCGAAAATTTAAACTGACATTTTGTTCATCAGATCTGTTGAGATTTGTGGAGCACACTTGACTTGCTTCATTTTCGTATGAAATCGATTTTTTTTTTTATTTCTAATAAATATTTTATACTTATTCCAAAGGCATCGATTTTTTTTACTTTCTAATAAATATTTTATACTTATTCCAAAGGCATTGATTTAAAATCAAATTGGCAATATGTCATTTTATTATTAATAATATGTTTGCTTTTAATATAATTTATAAATATTTTATTGATTATAAAATATTGTTTAAAGTTCTTTCAACTAGAATTGAAGAGGTGCATCGCTCATTTATGAAAAATTGTAGTCATATCTAAATGTTTCATCAACTTTTAACCACAAACTTCGTCCACTCGTCAAAAACAAGTGCAGAGCGGGGTGGCAAGTGGCAAGAATGCCGCAAACATGTCAGACTCGGTGATGCAACACGTGGCCCTTGCGTGCCTATTTGCACTTGTAAAGTGCCAAGTGGTAAGTGGTAAGTTTACATTAAATACAATAAATACTCGCCACAATTTATACAACATCAGAATGGGTTCTCCAAGCACACTACAAGTCATAATGCGGGCTTCTCAAGCGAAAGTTTAGGTTCATTCATGCCAGACTAACAGCATATTCAACCTTATATTCCAGACAGATTGTGAACAACATAGAACTCTCGAAAACGTGATTGGCAGCAAAAATTTGTCAGGACCATAAAATAGGTTATTATATTATTATTATATTATATCAATGCATGTATTCAATAGGGCATTGGAAACCAGTTAAAAACGTTTTTAAATATTTCCTAGATTTTAACATAGATTTTTTTTACATTTATTTTTCCATAAATAAGTTTAATCAATTTGAAATAATAGACTAGAAATTTTAAGAGAGCCCAAAGCTTTGGCAAACTTGTAGCCACATCGAAAACAAAATTTACTGACAAAATGTAACTGACAAGTTCGCTGAAGCGCATTCAATATTCATATATAGTACAGTGCTTACAAACTTTAGTTAACCGTATACAAATTCACACACTCACACCGTAGACATGCTCTGCATGTTGCCACACCGAGGCTGTCTGACGGACGATCCGGCCACTCCCTCCATCAGTGTCGACTGTTTATCGATGATGTGCAAATTAAATTTCGAGTGTGTTAAAAGAGGTATTGGTGGGGTGGGGGCGTGGCCAGACAACGCGAGCATTGATGGATGCGTTTTGCACGTGTCGCAGACCGCAATGCAAAATATTTTTACGCTTCAAAATTATGGGGCAGGCAACAGCGCAAACAAATAAACAAACCGACCTACCGGAACATTGCGGCTGACACACAAATGAGAGTTTTATAAACAACAGTAAAACCCCCGCACAGTGCACTGCAGTGTGGACACACACACACACACACACACACACAGCAAGCAGAGTGGGTGGCGTTGAGGTTGTGGTGCTGTGTGTGGTGTAGTACAGTGTAATGTGGTGTGTGGTGTGGTGCTTATTCGTTTGGCTTTTTATGAAACGAATACAGCGTGCAACTTAAACCAGAAATAAAACTCGAATGCAACTAATTTGCAAGGACAAAAGTGGGCGGTAATAAAACTACAACTTTAACTGCAGCTATATTTAGTTGCAGCTGCTTGTGGCTTTTTTTGTTACCTCTACTCCTTGTTATGCTTCTTTCTCTACCTCTATATCCAACAAATAGGATAAAATGCTAAGCAGAAAAGCAAAAAATAGTTGAATAAATGTGTGATACTTGGATCATCGTGGTTATAACATGTATAATAAATATATTAAATGCTTTCTGAGACTTATTGTTTAATACATCAGTCATACTAAATCAGTCTCAAAATTTAAACAAGAAAACAAAAATCACATTTAATTTAATAAGAAACGCACAAGTAAATATTGCAAACAGAGAGAACAATTCGTATTTGAACAGAAATTGGTATTAAAAGTTTCAAATTTTTTGAGATAATTAATTTAATTATTTTCAATTTGATTAGCATTGGACATATTTAATATTGGCACTGGAATTTCATATCAGATTAAGTTAAGTGCTTTTGCTTATTCCTATTTCTATTCACTGAATTTTTAAATTTCGAATTTTAAGCTTTTAATCAAGCCTGTTCCGGTTTTCACTTCCACTTTTATAGGATTTCATAAAATGTATTTTCTGACGTTGCATTTATGCTAAGTGCTTAATATGATCTTTTTTTTACTTTATCAGACTTAAATTAACCAACTCAAGAGGAATTCAATACGAAAACTATTTCCAAAACGAAATTAAAACAGGTTAATAATTTTCACTTTCAATAAATCTTGCAGATAATAAAAACCGGAACAGGCCCGAATATTTCTATACTAAAGACAATTGCATGGTATTTACAATGCTGTAAGTCACTTTGTATATTTTGTCTTTATTTTCATGTGTCATGAAATTCTGGAATTTGATTTCAATTTGTCAGAGGAGAGATTGATGAAAGCCTTTCCCATGGCATTATTAGCTTCGACACTAGCTAAATTACACTATTGCCTCCACTTGAGCTTTTCATGCGTAAGTCTTGTTTGTATAAGCTACGCTTAAGTATGTGTGGCAGCCCAGAGTTTGCAACTATGTGTGCGTGTGTGTGTGCGTGTGTGTGCGTGCTGGCTTGTTGGTCGGTTTGTTGGTGCGTTTGTTTGTGGCTCGCTTAATCCTTTCATTTTCATAACTCGTCATAGAATGTAAACAAGATTAAGTTAGTTTTCTGTGCTGCTCAAGTGGCTTTGGTCGCCCGGAGTTAGCAACTGAAGCTGGAGTCAGTGCCACAACCAGAGCGAGGGCGAGAGCCATAACATTGGCTGCAGATGTAGATGGAGCTGATGCTCGGCCCAGGACATAAGGACATGCAATATGCTGGGCCTGGGCTCTTGCTGTGGTTGTCGTCTGCCCACAACAAGTCCACCAAGTGACTGTTGCAATTGCTTTTGTTGTTGTCCTTGTTGCTGCTGCTGTTTCTGTTGCTTTTATACTAAACTCAGCAAAAGTTTTCGTATTAAAAAGTTGGACGTAAGGATTTCACAAAAGCTTCCGCCGCATTATATTGAGAGCTGATTTTGAGGGTGCCACACACACCCCTCTCCACACCCCTCAAACCGGTTTCAAAACTCGCCTTCGCTGATATTCATTTGATTGCTAAGTGACATTGCAGTTGTTGTTCCTGCTGTTGTTGCTGTTTGTATGTATAGCTGGCAGCACTAATAGTAATTAAAGTTATCGCAAATAAAGTTTTTATGCAGATTCTTGACCAAAGCGCGCAATCAATTAACCAAGTACTTCTGTATAATTATTTCAATTAATTAACTTATTCTCGGATATGAAAACAGTTTCATTTTATTTGCAAAGGAATATATTCAGTTTTCAAAATAATTTTATAAATAATTAGTATTGAATTTTTTCTTAATTTATTTACGATTTGATTTTGACTTCTGCGATCACAGCATTTATTATTTAATCAATTCAAATAATCAATATTTCTATCAATTCTTGAGTTTCAGAATCCAAGTATGACATACTTACAACGCATCCAATTATGATTTCCAATGACAACACCATCGATACTTATAAATGATACTTTAATATGACAAAATATTTTTTGGGAGCAAATTTAATATATGTTGAAAGCATTTAATTTATTTTTAAAATAAATTAAATGCACCTCAAAACAGGTTTATATAAATTATCATGTAAGGAAGGATTAAGGGATCTCCACTTTAAGTATTTGGTTAGGGGGACAGATTAAATCAAATGCGACACAATATTAATCATTACTGAAAAATTAGATTCCAAGGAAATTAGACCATATCGCATTATTGACACAAGTGAGCTTTAAACCAATTTTTTCACAACTGTAAATTATTACATTCATACATATTTAAATGCACATTATTGGTACTTTAGATTTATTTGTAAAATAAATTAAAATTTTCGAAATATCTTTGAGATTTATATCAAGAAAGGAAAGATCAAGGAATCTCCACATTTTGAGTCCTTGGTTAGAGGGACAGATTAACTCAATTTCGACTTAACATTAATCATTACTGAAATATTAGATTCCAAGGAAATTAAACTATTTCTCATTATCGACACAAGTGAACTATCAACCTATTTTAATTGCACCTGTAAATTACTACATTAATACATACAAAAGTGGACATTAATGGTACTTTTGTGGATGTATGAATAAGTACTTAAATTTACTGCAAATGAGTTTTACTTGATTAGATTTTTGGTAGAAACTATTGAACAAAGCTCCTTCTCAATAAAATAAGCTTGTTATTTTGTTAAGGCCAGAGCCCAAGGATGCACTGTATAATTCGGAGGCGTCATATTTGTTAAGCGTGCGGCTTTCAGTTTGCAATATTTAATGCAAATCCTTCACCTTGGGACAGAAAACCTCAGACTCCAGACCTCAGACCGCACAAAATAATCAAGTTTTGTTTTGCTGCTCGATTTGGATTTGCCGCATGGCCATGCCCACTTACAGCAATTTGTGCGCCTAGTCGTATCCTTGCTCGCTTGATTGCGGTGGGCGTGGTCAGCTTGCGCCTCAACATTCCATTGCGTACTCGGCATATGTGAATTTCCTGTAATAGATCTTGTGGCAAACATAAACTGCATGTTAAATGCCTTTGCCTGCGGCCCACACACACGGACACACACTCACTGATGAGCTCAATGGCAGAATGCACTGGTGTGCGTAGTGCGTGTATGAATGCGTGTGCGATATGCGTGCGTCATGCTCAAATGATAAATTGTTACAGGCACGACCTGGCGACCAGGCAACTTTGTTGAAGTATAGCGAGCACTACAAAGTCGGGGAGAGATGAGGAAAGAGAGGGAAAGTAAGAGGAGGGAATACAGAGAGGGAAAGAGAAGAAGAATTAGCATGTTGCAAGCTGAAGATGGAGCAGCAGTTCTGATAGTCAGAGATAACATACAATGCATAATAGTTGATGCCACACAATTTACACATATTAAGTAATGCTACCGGTAACTGCCATATCACTGCGTGTATCTGATGACTCTCTGTGCGAGTGTGCGTGTGTGTGTGTGTATGATAAGTGTGCATCAGTCGACGCTTGCACTAACTAGACAAATTGCAACAAGATGGTAAGCAAATCCATTGGTTACCAAAGGATTCAATGCCCTGGCTTGCATAAGCGATTATTCCTTTTATAGAGCCAAGTGAATGAATGAAGTCATCTGTATTATACGAATATCTGAGTATTCATACTTGTGTATTTTCCAAATCATATCTTAAGATATTCTAATGTTTATACAAACCAAAACATTTGTATTATATTCATTTGCCATAATTATAAATATAATTAACACAGGAATGTGATCATTACTTGTTTAGGTGAGCAACAAGCCTCTGCGAACGCTGGGCTAAAGTGTTCTCACACATAGGAAATAAATCAAGTATTTCGTACTTAAAACGCCACTTTTCGAACTTTTCTTACTAAGAATGAATTCAATTTCAACCGAAAATTATGTACTTTAGTATTTTTAAACTTAAAATAACTTTAAAACGTACTTGATTTTAATACATTTCAAACTTGATCCAAGTTTTAAAAATTCTGAAACTGAGTGCAAAAATATGTTAAAATATTAATATGTATGTATGATATTTTCTTGAAATAGTTATAACTTCTCGCTACCTGATTGAATTATCTAAATCATAAACGTGGGTGTTAAAATGTGAAAGCCAGTGAAGACTATTTTCAGATATTATTCTGTTATAGACTTTAGTTCAGAGTGTTCGTCGAACTACTCCTCATTGCAGGAAAGCAAGAACCAATTGAGAATTCTAAGCGAGTGAACGCAAAAATGATATAAGAATATATGAACTCAATTCAAGATTTGACGAACTTGATCTGTCAGTCGACTCTGGGTTCCGATCTTATAATAAGAATTTCCGTAATCATTTGTAGTAATTTAGGAGTTTTACTTGATTCAAGATTCTTTGTTTTAATATCAAGAATGTTGGTACTTGGTTAAAGAATTTTTATACTTATTTTCAGTAATTATACTTATATCATGTACTAATTTTAATTATCGAAAATACTTATTTCGAGTTCATTCGAACTTCATTTTAGTACGCCTTTTTTTTCTCTGTGCACTTATTCTATATTGATTTATAATAGGTTTATCTCTATATTTATATGAATATATTTATAATTTAATAAATAAGCTGCATTAAGTAAAATTTCACTATCACAGAATCTAAAGGATTTACTATTACATCTAAAAAGAACAGAAACACATTGGGAAAGCAAAACAGAAATAAAAATTTTATATTCTAAATAAAAATATACTCAAAAAGAAAATAAAAATGTGGAAATGTAAAAAAAAAAATAAATATATACCGATCACTATAGATATCTCTGCTTGATTTCCGATATGTAAGTACATAACAAGCAATAACTAGGGTGCTACATACTCGACTGTCGGAGACCCCGTACTTACTATGGAAAAAGCAAAGACTGCTAAAATTAAAAAATATTTAGCTCACTCGACGCCTTTGCAGAGCGATTTTTAACAATTTCGACTACTTGCTCCAATTTTAACTGGTAAGGATGTAAAAGACCAGCTTAAAAGCATATTCTTCAGTTTGGTTACGATTTTTTACCCGGTCGGTCCTATGACCGATCCGATATGAATCAACTTCGGTCGGTATATATAAAACCAAGTTATATGCATACTGTATTAGTTTGGTTGAAGTATCTTGTAAAACCAAAAAGTTGTTCACACTAAAACTTGTTATTCGCCCGATTGGTCCTATTAAAGCGATATAGTGGACCGATTGGAACCAACTTCGGTAACGATTTCTAAGGCTTACTTAAATGCATATTCCATCAGTTTGGTTATGATGTCACATAAAACATCTATATATAACGAACTTTGGACAGGACATATAAAACCAACTTATATGTATATTGTATCAGTTTGGTTGAGATATCTAATAAATAATAATAATGTTATAATAATAATAAAATGTAATGGTCCGATCCAAAAAAAAAATCAAACTTGATCTCTCTGCAGTATAGAGGAATCTTCAAACTAAGTTTGGTGTATCTAGCTCTTATAGTCTCTGAGATCTAGGTTCATACAGACACACTGACAGACAGACAGACAGACAGACGGACAGACGGACAGACAAACATTGCTATATCGACGCGGCTAATGATGCTAATGACGTCAAGTAAATTATAAAATATTAATTTTTTTGTTGGTTTGTTAATTTTGAAGATGCGGTCTTGCAATCAATAATGGTTTCTCTATTTATAGTAAGTTTTCATTTTCTTAATATATTTCTTAGTCGAAAATGATCAGTCTTGTGACTTAAGTATAGTAGTATATTTTTAAAGATTATTTTTGCTTACTTTATTAATTATGAATTTATCTATTACACATAGTAGTTATAGCCGTCATTAAATACATGTACTGATTTATATCTTGCGATTAAATGATATAAATTCAAATTGTAGTTTCTTTGGCCTAAGGCCAGTTGAGGTCGGAATGAACTATTCTCTGGCTGACAGCTTGTATAACACATTTTGCATACCCCTTCCGCTTTCAGTTATGTGCCTTACTCATGTGTTGTGTTTTGTGTATTATATGTTTTCTGCTAATAGCAGACTGCTATAGTAGTGAATAGTCGGCTTTAAGTGCTTTGGCCTTTATACTTTGCAAATAAATTGTATTTTGCCTACTTTTTGGAACAGCCGGAAATGTATTTTGATTTAAAATGCGTAGTGCTCACATTGCGTATACGTAATGTGAGCCCAGTTACATAGCGGAGAAGGAAAGGGGAAGAGGGGCGGGCTCTGTAGACGTGGGGTGGTTCCTTTTCTGCAGCCTTTGCTTCGGCGCTGCATGTCAAGTGGAAAATTAAGATTGATTACGGCAGATAAGCCGTTGAATTTACAACAAATTTAATTGATTGCATGTGCACTCGACTGTGTGTGCATGTCTGTGTGTGTGTGTGAGTAAGTAAGTATGTCACTCTATATGTGTTAATATGTATGAGTGCATATGCATTTGTGTTACATGTCAGCCTTCAAGTGGCAGCCTGTCAATTGCTTAGAGGCGACATCGAAATGCACAACTTGCAATTTAATTGCATGGCCAGGCAAAAGGTTTTATTTGAGCTCTATTTCAGTTGTTGAGCTCTTTCCGAGCTACTCCCTTTCTCACTCTTTCTCTCTCTCTTTCGTTCTCACCTGGCAACAGCTCGTTAAGGTGCCAACAGCAGTTCACAAAAGAAAAGCTGCGATAATAAGGCAAAGATGATGGCAGCCGCAGACGCAGTCGCAGCACGAAATGCAGGGCAGCAGCAGCAGCGACAACAGCAGCGAAGCGCAATAACAAAATTTGTGGCACTTGATGCGGTTTTAATACCCTACAATATACGAGTTTGGGTATCTTGCATAATATGCATCAAAAAATCATATACATATACACACAATATCAATTGAAATCACAACCTTATAAAAAATTGTGAAGTAGCATAGCAACTTTTTAAAGCTTTAAGAAAATAATTCAGGCTGAATACAATAAGAATTCGGCAGGCCATAAATAAACATATCTTATTAAACTCAATGGCTAAGATGCACTTTGATTCTTATACAGTTAAATAATTGTAGAACAAAAATAGGAATTTTTTTTTTTCAATGCTAATCTTCTTTGGAAACTATTGCAATTAGAGATTTAAAATATTTTGACTTAAAAACTTAATTTCCAGTCATTTAGTCACTATAGACTTAATATTGAACAATTTTGTTACTATTATTACTTAGACTGTAATCTAATTTGTATTAAGCCCAAACTTTATTTTATTTATGGTTAGTATTATGAACACAAAAAATACCCTTCAAACTTTAAAACATTTTTTAAAGTAATTCAAAGGGATTGAACTTTAACATTAAATTGAAATAAAGTTTGACTGTCATTAAATTATTTTGATTAAAACATATCTTTATAATGATGAAAATAAGAATAAATATAGCATTTCACTATATTTTTTTATTTAAGTATTTATAGTATATATTATAATAAACGTTTCACTTTATAAATTTAAGTGTGACAAAATTGTATTTCTTAACAACATAGCTTACCAACTTAATTGTGTCGTCAATTTGTCAATACACTTATATCTAGGGTATCTGCAGGTCATGGTTGGATTTATAAATTTTTGAATTCTTGTGATCCTTGTTGTTGCTTTTGTGGTTGCTGCTTGTTATGCTATTTTATACCCAGCGTGTTGGAGCAAATGTTTATGTTTGTTTACTTATGCATGCGTGAGAATGTTGGTTGAATGTCTGTGAATGTGTATATCTAAACGTATGAGTGTAAGTCTGTCTCTTTGTGTGTATGCGTGTGACACTCATTTCAATAACAAAACTAGCTCGAGTCACTTGTTACCACAACTGACGCACTTCACTGAAAATATTATGCAGGGACAAACAAGGCAGAAACTGAGCAAATGACATCCCCTACCCCATCACAATCCCTAACCTACCTACCTCTTTTGGTTTGCACTTGCAGTTAAGTCAGACAATAAGAGCTAATCAGTTTCACTGTAAATCTGACAACTTAATGCAAATGATTTCGTATCGAATCAATTGGCATTAAATCGCGACTAACTCGACACATGAGCTCTGGCTTAAAGTTTGCAATTAGCTAACTAGGATTTTCGGCCCTCTCACACTTAACCATGGCTAACAAAACTTTTTACCTGCATTTGTCACAGAATTTATGATAAACGAGTAGGAGTAAGTGCCAGAGCGGGAGAGAGAGAGAAAGGAGAAAGAAGAAGGGAGACAACAAGAAAGTCATTTTGTTAGCTGTTCACTGAGTTTTATCTAATAAAATCTAGAGTGTTTAATCCCTTGCACTCGGCTGCCGTTGTTCCTTATCCATAGCTCCTGCCCCTTTGGCTACTGAACCAGTTGTAATCGCAGTCGCAGTCGCAGTCGCAGTCGCCGTCTTAGTTGGAGTCGTTGTTGCAGTCACAGTTACCAGCTGGGGCTTAGAATCCATTGCAATGTTCGTGCACCGTTTGCCTTTTCGATGCTCGATGCTAAAGGTATGTTGCACCACAGGAGCATAATCACTTTACAATACGTTTTGCATGCCGCAGAGATGTACTCAATACTGCAAGAATTTTTAATTAACTTGTCTAAAGTTATTTCATATTATTTAAAATTTTTTTTTTGTGAATTTTCGGAATGTTTTTATTTATTTCATTCAAATATATTTTTATGGTATTTACTTTTACTCTCCTAAAAAATATTTGTATTGATTTTTGGAGAGCATTTGGTCTTCAGTTTGTCTATGCCTTGATTTACAATTTCTAAAAATTCATTTCGTTGTCTGGTCCAGCTCGTTGCACAATGCAAAGGCGATGCAATCGTAGAGTGATAAGAGGGGGGAACAGGAGTTTGTCTGGATGGTATGGGCATGCATGGCTACGGCGCATTGCGTTCCATTTGGTACTCGATCAAATTACTTATTGTAGCTGCGCCGCAGGATGCGCAAGTGCCATTAATACAAATAAAGTGACACAAATACAGGCATGCCCCATGGCACAGCAAGGCACTTGCAACCGACAACTGGCAACTGGCAACTGGAAACCGGCAACTGGCTATCGGGAACTGCCATGGCTTGCAAAAGTAAAGTAAGGGCATCCCATGGTTCTGGCCAGGTATCGTATTGGATCGGGCCTGGTCGCTTGCTTTATGCCATAACTGGCCATGGCTCTGCCATTGCCATAACTTTTGCCCACTGCTGCAGATTTAGCCAAGTGGAAGACTAATCTCTGAATTTGCCAGCAACATCGCAACGGCACAGGCAGCAGCAAAACTTTGAACAATGGGCAAGAAAAGTTTAGAAACTAGTCGTCGGTGAGCATGTCAACTGGGCGCAAGAACAACGAACGGCATTTCGCCAGCCTGCCGGCGGGTGGTTCGGATCCTAGTTGTTCTTCTCCGGGGCGTCGCTATGCAGCGAGGCGTTAAAACAGTCGACGCAACGGGGCAGGTGTGTGGCAATAGGAAATGAAAGAGCAGCAGCAGCTTTGCCAATAGAAGTAGGTGTGGAATTGGTAGCTAGTCGATTAAGCCACTTGCCACTCGCCAGTTGTCAGTTACCAGTTACCAGTTTCCAGTTGCCATGATGCAAACGCTATTTGATAGATTTTTGCAATTTGCATTCTCGCTAGATAGAAAGTTAAAGCGACTGATTTGTGGATCGAGCAACGGCATCAAAGCGGCCTTTTATTTTCTGTTGCCTGTCTGGCAGATAAACAGTTAAAGAGCCAATCCAATGCAAGGTCACAGAGTGCTGACCGGTCATGTAAACTCTCACCTCTTTCTCACCATATCTCTCGATCTTTCTCGCTCTGTTTGTGAGACGACAACACGAAAATTAACAAGAAACATAAAGCTGCCCTTGAGTTGCTGTCAGTTTGCTTTTTTACACACTGAGCTCACATAAAATGCTTAAAGTGGGTAGATTAGCTGCGTGTAAGACCTACACTTGGCACTTGCGAAGGGCAAATCTGTTGGCTGTAAAATAAAAAGGCTATTTAATGAGTCGCAAGGGTTAAGAAACCAGCTCAAGTTCAATTCTGGCTAGTTTTTGCAAAAAAAGTGAATTATAAGCATTATGTTTTGGAGTTCACAAATATTTATTAATTTCGCATTGTATCACAATTTAAGGCCAGCTAACTGGCGTATGCGTAATGCTTGCTTTGTGAAATTAAGCATCTTAACACTTTTAAACAATTAATATAAAAATACTTATAGTCTTATAGTCTCTGAGATCTGACAGACAGACGGACAGACAGACAGACGGACAGACGGACATTGCTATATCGACTCGGCTATTGATGCTGATCAAGAATAAATATACTTTATAGGGTCTGCCACGCCTTCTTCTGCCTGTTACGCACATATGCGTTAAAACAAACCCAATGGACCCCTGTACTTTTTTTAAGCACGGGGTCTAAAAATACTTAAAAGAAATTACTCGTATTACTTTGAAAACATTAAATTACCGAAACTGCCGATCTACTTGTCCGATCTTGAACGATTCAATGGGATAATAGATAATATTACTAGATAACGTTAATTACCATAAAAAATGTATTATCTTTAAAAGCGTGGGTGTGATGTTAATTTGCGACTTGTGAGGCGAAAGGGGGCGCGGCTTAAATTTGAAACAAACTTGATCTACGTGAGGCTTATTGAAATCTGAGTGCCAAATTTGTTTACTCTATCTTTTATAGTCTCTGAGATACTTTTGTTCATACAGACAGACGGACATGGCGATATCGACTCGGCTGTTTATGCTGATCAAAAATATATACACTTTATAGAATCGGAGATGCGTTCTTCTGCCTGTTACATACATTCCGACGAACACAATATAAACTTTAACTTATTTTTTAAGTAACGGGTATAAAAATAATATACTAAAACTGCTAGCAAAACAAAGCCAATAGTTAACATGATTATCTTAGTTTCCGTTTTGTAAGGTGGCAATGAATATACGTATACGTAATATACAAACTTTTTGTAAAATAATACAAATATTTTTTATTGTCAGTCTTAAAACTTTGCAGAGGGTATTATATTAGTGGGGCGAAATCTGTAAGGCATTAAAACCGACATTTCAGATCATAAAAAGAATATATATTTAATAAAAATAATGTTATATTTGCGTTTATGTTGATACTCCAAAAACACAAAACGAAGCGGTTCTGTGACGGTCGGTTTAGTTCCGGTTTGCAGTCATGATCTATAGGTTGTAATATTTCTTAACTCTGTTTATTTAGGCAGAGTATTTTACTGTCGAAAAAAGCTAAACGACAATTGTTTTGATATTTTTGATTGTTATTTGGCTTTCTTATTGCAATACCAAATGTTGAGCCCATATGTAGGCAATGGTTATTTGCCTTAGTCATTTCGCTAAGCTCATTGGCAACGCACTATGGTCCGGATGAAGATTTTTTAGGAATAAAGTCATTTTATAAACATGTTCAAAGTACCGATATTTTGATGGCGATGTATTCAAAACACATCAAGCTCAAATGTTGCATAACTAAAATTTTAACATTTCCCAACACTGTTCAGCAATCAGCTGTCGAACAGAGTTGATTTGAACAAAGAGTACATGAAACGGATATTTTCATTTATAAGGTTAATTTGAATTGTCTAACAACACGTATTTAAAAGCTTTATTAACAAAATTTATCATGGATTATATTCATTGTGCTTTGTATTTTGTGTTTATATATCTGTGTTGCTTAAAATCAAAATGCTATATGTTGCCATCTGTAATTTAAAAACTAGCCTCGAAAAAAAATTTGTTCAATTAAATTTTATCTTTAATAAGATACAACTAATTTTGTCAGCACTTGTCAGCAATGTGACTATATGCATTTTGAAGATTGATCAATTCTAAAATTGTACTATTAAGCTCAAGTTGCGCATTTTTGCGCATTTTTCACAATTTCACTTTATTTCAGCTAACCTCACGTTATAAAATGCGTATTTGCTTAAAGTATGGCGACAACACATGAGACAAAATGACCAAAATTATGATTTTTTGGCTTATTTTTTTGTGCGCATTGGCGAATATTACAAAAACTTGTGTTTACATATGGAATAAATGTTAAATCTATACAATCGACAAAAAATAGAAAATTCTTGTTTCATACAAAAAGTCAGTTCACGACCGATTTTAATATTTTGAACAATATGATATTATAAATTATAGTATTTCGATCTTGATATATGTTTTGAATGTGAGGAGCATAATATCACTTATATACGATCAGTTTGGTCAGATATTTTGGAAAAAATTTAGTTTTTATAAAAAAAATGACTTTTCGACTGATAATTTCTATTATTTCTATATGATATAGTTGTCCGATTTGGATGAAATTTTGCCAACATGTTACAGGCATAGTAACACGCCTAACCTGTAAGTTTGGTCCTGATTGCTTGAATAACAAAAAATTTAAATATCGCAGAATCGAAAATAAAGGCGGCACCACGCCCACTTTTCTAGGCCATTTGCGTATTTATATCATAGACCCAATGCAAAAGACTAGACCAAAAAAACTTTATTCGTTCTCGAGTTATTAATTTATTCCTAAAAAATCTTCATCCGGACCATAGTGCAACGTTGGTTGCCTTATGGCCGTGCACAGTCCCTTCTCCCATCTCGACATCATACTCGCAATACGCTTACAAATTGTTGTTGGGAGCCGCTGCTGCTGCTGTCGATATATTACAGGCTGTGTGAGGTCTTTGAAATTTATGTTAGCGTCTGTGCGCCAAGTCAATGAATTGCAACAAATTTCGCCTGCTTGCGGCTTGTTAGGCGGCATTTATTTATTTATTTATCGCGCGTTGCCTTTGCCAGTGTAATAAAGACACGATGTGAAGGAGGAGACTGGAAAGAGGGGTGAGTTGGGGGGTGAATTCGGCAGTCGGCTGTCGGCTGTCAGGTGTCGCTTGCTCTGTGACTTTTTGTGTATGTGCACTGAAAAAAAAGACCAAGTTCTAAAATCAAGAACATTCATCTTAAATATTTTGTTCTTAAAATAAGCTTATTTTAAGACCAAATTACTAAAACTAAGATTATTAATCTAAAAAATCTTAAAATCTTAATATAAGAATAAAAATCTTAAATTGTTAGGAAAGTATAAATAGGTACTATTTCGTATCAAACAAATGGTGGCACCGTGGCGCTCTGGTTAGAGAGGCCGCTTCAGTTGTGAAGCAGTAGGCGGCGGTTCGAACCCCCCTCGTAACAAATTAAAATAACATTTATAAAATTACTAAAACAGAATAAAATATAAATAAATCAAAATTTAAAAATAAAAAAAATATAAATATAAAAAATAATTTTCATTTATTTTATTTTTTGATTTTAATTTCAAGAACATTTATTCTTAAAATAAGAACTTGGTCTTATTTAAAATGTTCTTAAAATCAAGATGTGTTCTCTTAATTCAAGAATTTGATGTTCTCGACGCATTTTTTAGACCAAAAATCTTAGTTCTGAAACCAAAATCTTGATTTTAGATCATTTTTTTTATCAGTGTGGTTAAAATTTTTAACTCCATGCGGCCAAGAAGCGGAACTGAAGCAGAAGGATGAGAGGGTAAAGAGGAGAGGTGAACAGCGCGTTCATTTGGATTTATGTTGTGTTACGGATTTTTGTGGCCTATAAATTGTAATTACTTTAACGCGGCTAAATGAGTTTTGGTCCTGACATTAGCCGACATTTTCTCCATTAATGTTATAGTTGTTGTTGCTGCGGTTTTTTCGAGCGTTTTGTTGTAATGGTCGTAATTAAAATTGGTTGCTTTCATAATGTGATTGGCCTGACTGAGCAGCGCTCGATACAACTTCGTTTCGCTACGAATAGGAGAATAATAAAAAGCCATATATCAAGGTAACATTTCCCACAAATCGTCGCTCAGGTCCAACAACAATTTATAGACTGAACAGGTGAACTGCCAGCTGAAGCAATTTGAGAGCAAGAAGTACAAAACTTTGACCTCTGCTCTTTGGCCACCACTTCAAACTAAACAAATTCACACGACACGAGACATTGCACATTGGCATAGCTCTGATGGGTCTCAGTCTCTCTTTCTCTCTCTTTCTATGTATGTGGCCGGGCACACTTCAAGCCACTCAACTCGTCATAGACTAAACACTTGTGAGGCCATTCCGAGTGGGTGACAGGGAGGCAGGGCGGCAGGGCGGCAGGGCGGCTGAGGGTTGCTAACCATGCCCAGACGCCCTTGGCAAATAACGTTTTGCAAAATCGGCCGCAATTGCCAAACTAGCCAAATTAGAGAATATGCAAATGCAAGCAACATGCACACAGAGTGAGAGAAGGAGAGGAGAATGGCGAAAAAGGGAGAGGGGAAATGAAAAGTTGTGATGAGGTTGCATTGGGGATTGGCAGGGTCTGTGGAAATAGTGGAAACTCTAACATTTTAGAGATGTGCGAGGCCAGTGAATGAATGAAAACAAGTCGATGTGAAAGAGATTGCAAAAAATCTCAGGTCGAATATTCTAAGTTTGATAATATCAAGTAACAACTATTTTAATAATGAAATGTCCACCTAATAATTAAATAAAAGGATTCCTAATTCCATATCGCTTGCTTCATCAACATAAAAAAGATGATAAATTCTAGAAATCATTGGTTGTTTCCATACTCTTATTTATATTTGCATTATTATTATTATTGCAGGCGAAAATTGAGTTAAGACATTTGTGAGGACATTTCAAATAAGACCAAGTTCATATTATAAGAATCAATGTTCTTAAAATGTAACTCAACAAATAAAAAAATTCATATATTATTTTTTTGTTTTACTTTGATTTATATATTCTTTTTTTTTGACTTGGTAATTTTTATAAATATTCTTTTATTATGTTTTTGATTTCAAATGAAGCGCCACGGGAGCGCTATTGGCATTAAATAAAGAATGACATATTTAGACATTCCTAACAGCTTAAGATTTTTATTCTTATGTTAAGAACTGCGATTTTTTAGATTACTTTTCTTAGTAGTAGTAATTTGTTCTTAAAATGGTCGCATTTAAAGAACAAAATATTTGATATGAATGTTATTGATTTTGAAAGTTTTTCTTTTATCATTGTATTAAAGTCAGAGAAATACTAGATTTCAAATGCTTATCGTGGTTTAATTTGTTCATCTCTAGCCCAAAAGTTCATATGTTACTCTTATTGTCATCACCATTATCACTATCAACATGATTATCGTGGTTAGCATCGTCGTCACCATCACAAAACTCAACAAACTAAAGAGACAGCGTCATCATCAGAGAGTATGTATCAGAGCATTGTGATTGTCAGGTTTATAACTGTCTGATGTGGTTCGTCTGTTTGTCGTCTTAATCGAGGCTGAGAACTTTTGGCCAGTCAGCCAACCAACCATTTTGGTGTTGATGTGTGTTGTGCAAAACCAAAAACTAACACTAACTAAAGCACAGTCAACACAAACACATATACACACACTTTTGACTCAGAATTCGTGAAAGTTGTGCAATTAAAAGTCAATTGAAAGCCGCAAATTTGTGCAATTTAAAGTGGACTTAAGTAAATCAATGTAGGTAAAAGTATGCTTTGTTATTTTTGTTGTGACCTTTTTTCAACTAACTGAACACTCAGCGAATGTAGCTTACACTTGGTAACTTTATTCAGGATCAATATCAGACTCAGAGTCAAACTCAGGTTCAGTTATATGGCTGCATATGTTTCGAACTATGCTTAACCATAAATCCCTGCCCATAGTTCTGGCCTTTGGGGTTGACACACACACACACACACACACACGAATACAAAAAGACACACACAGAAACAGTGACAACCGATTGCATTTGGGTATTGGGGATTAACGTTGCCTGAAACTGTTAAAATGAAATCCGTTCGTATGTCGCCAAAGTCGTTGAAACCCTTGTACGAACTGTCGCTGGTTACAACAACAACAACAGACACAGAGAGAGAAAGATAGAGATGTTAAAAAATGACAAAAAGGCATTTGTAGCCATAAAAACAGTGCAATTTGTATTTGAAATTGCCGCAAAATCCCAGCAGCAGTCAACGAGCGAGCGCAGTCGACACACCAACTGAATATGTATGAAATTGACGTTGCTTCTCCAAAACATAAGCCTGCCAGCTACTGCGACAGCAAACAAGGCAACACTAACAACACCAACTACACCAACAACAACAATAACAGGAGTGGCAACAGTGGCTGACAGAAGCAGGAGCATCCTTCGAATCCCCGCTCACAGTCAAATCCACCCGGACGCTGTTTTTGCACTTTGCGACTCGCGCGCTCTTCACGCGTTTTACGCTGCGTTGCGTGCTTGCGTGCGTGCGTTGTTTCTGTGGTGTGCGAGTGTGCGAGTGTGGTGTGCTTGTGGTGTACGCTTAAAGGTAAGCAATTTGCCTGCCTCATCAATGCATGTGTGTATTTGTGTCTGTGTGAGCTTTAACCCAATCGAACTATCGTATTTTTTCAGCCTACGAATGATATTTAAATATTTTATTAACTTATTTCAACTTTGAAGTCTTTATAAAAAGTGATGGATATGCACAGTTAAAAATAACAGCATTATTGTATTATATTTTTTTTAGGTACGCTTCTTTTTAGTGCGGATCAGTGTCTTCAATCGACAATAATTATACGGTGTAATATTCGAGGGCAGGAAAAACATGTAGGCTTTCTGTAATTGACTTTCGTAAAATCAATTAAATATTTAAAAAGCGGATTTTCATGTAAAATCCATAAAGTTAAGTTCAAAGTCGAGTGCTTTATATTTCCGTAAAGTCGTTTTAACCCAAGGTTGTTTATTTACGTCCTTGAAGTGGAAACGTCAAGAATTGTATAATATTTATTATCTAATTTCTTACAAGGATCGGAATAAAGAAAAAAATTAACGCTTAGGAAAATTTCTTTACCCTGCTGATCTTTACATAACGTTTTGTAAACATTTAATAATTCTAGTCGACTCAACTCGACTTTCGCGGAAGCGATATAAAACTCGATCTAAAGTTTGGATTTACATCACTAATAATTTCCCTTTATATTAAAGGTGAAAACGATACCTACTGTATGCTAGCTTTACAAAATCACCATGAATTTATTTAGTGCAAAATATTTTGTACACGGAATTTTGAAAACTCAAAAGTTTTATAATCAAAGGCCAAGAGATAACCAGTGAAAATCTTAAAAACGTTTTCAGGTCATGGATTTTCCAAAAACTGCATTTTGCACTAAGAACAAGAATTTCATGTGTTAGGTGAAACTTGGTTCAGTTAATTATTTATAATTTTTAGACTGAGAAGTCACCTATCTAAATTGGGAATTGTAAGCAACGGAGCCTGTCGCTTTTGTAATTGTAAGGATGAATCCTCGTTGCATACTTTAACGGAACGTGCTCCTTTAGTGGTGTCGCAGTGCAGTTTTCCCGCTACAATAATAATAGTTATTTATATGAATACTTACTTATAAATTCGTCGATAGAACAAAGCTAATTTATTAATATCCGGGTCGATTTTAAATATTTTCCCACTTACATATGTTTTATAAAAAAAATTTTGAAATTTATAAATATTTTTCTAATTACATATGTTTTATATAAAAAATTTGAAATTTCCTATTTTATCGAAAGTCAACATTTTGGAATAACTTTTTCAGGTAAACTGCAAAATATATTGTAAATAATGGGTATTTTAAAACAATTTGGCTATTCATGGGTTAACTAGACGATTTTTGATAGTTGCCATCAAGGCTTGAACTTGATGTGAAAGTTTAAGTTGCATCTGATGTTGCAGTTGCAAGTTGCCGGTATTCCTGATTATATTGATGTAAGAACCCACAAACAATAAAGCGATTGAGGCAACAGACTGGCGAACAGACACGCAGAGAAAAGGAGCGAAGTAAAATCGATGGCGAAGAAATGAAAATGTAGAGGAAGCTGAGTTAAGACGAGGTTGAGTCTGACACGCATGTTGAGCATTAGAAGAGAAGCGCAGTGAGACCGCAATCAATATTTTATCTGCCAAGTCGAATAAATAACAAGAAGAAGAAGAAGGCAGAAGGAAGAAGAGGATAGAAGAAGAAGATGACTCTCAAGAAGAATAGGAAAGTAGGAAGCTGAAACTGAATTTGCTTTTGAGTCGTTTTTTTTTGTGGACAGTTGTCTAAGCCATCGAAACACCGCCATAGATTGACCCAATAGCATAAGGGTTAGGATAGGGGGAGGGGGAGTAGGAGTACTATTTACTATTCATGCTAAGCCATACTCTGTGCAAAAAGAAAACTGCAAACAATGGAAAGCAAAGCACATGAAAAGCCAGTTCAACTCAGGCACGAGCATGAATAATAAAGGAATCATCGCCCCTGAAAAAGCTAGCTCAAGGCACAAAATACATATCGAAGTCGAGAGAGCAAAGCAGAGATTTAATGCGGAGAGAGCGAAAGAGAAAAAGACAAAATGAGGCAGCTGACATAAGCTTTGTGCAAACTTTGATTAAGCTGCTTCAATAGATACTCGTTAATAAATGATTGCAAACGCAGTCTGCCAATGTCATCAATCATAAGTATTGCACTCAATTAATTTGGCCTTGGCTTATTGCTAAACTCTGGCCTAAATAGTCCAGTTCCCTCCATGGACCTGTGTATTTCAATTGTAAATGCATTTCAAGTCAATAGCAACTCGGACTGCTCTCTACACTGCAGGTAAGTATAAGAGAGAACTCGGAACGAAGTCAGTAATTTGGCAAAAGGCTGCAAAATGGAAATTGCCACCCAATTGGATGCCAGTTGGCCATGCTCACGAATGTCTTGGCTGTCATGTGCAGCACATAACAGAGTGTCAATAAACAAATTTCCCAAAAAAACAGCAAAATAGAAAGAATAGACAAAAGAAGTTCTCAAAATATGCCCAGAACACAGGACGTTGTTTTGGCCAATGTTTGTTGCCTCGGTTACGTTTTTTGTTCGCCAAGTTGATTAAGTTCTTGGCAAAAGGTGTGAGCAGCATTTACTGCCGAGACCCGGGCACATGACTAAAATCACTGCAAAAAGTTGTGACTGAGCGGTCTGCGAAGAGGTAACAATTATCCTTCATTCTTTGAAGGTACTCATATGGAAAATTAAGTAAAAACGTTGCAGTCAAGTGTACTCGACAGTAAAATTCCCTGTTTGCAAAACTGTTATAATTTTTATTTGCCAACTTTAAGTAACGGAAACACTTGATGTACTTACTTATAGGTGAAATTAAATAATATTATTTAACACAGAACAAATGAATATTTTAGGGTATTAAGAACGTTCAGAAATTGTCTCAACGTTCATTGATTGGAAAAAGAACATCAGACCAAAATTACCGATATGAATCGTATAGTTTGTCTTAAAAAATGTATACGCAGTTCGGTTCATTGACGTTTTAATTATTTTAATATATCATAGTATAAGTTCCCTCTCTGAGGAAGTCATATTTACTTCCATAGTATTATAAAAATTTATATTATTTACCTTTTTCGATATTTGGCTCAAAATTTAACGGTAACAGCACCAATTTTAATTATTTGTAACAACTATTTTGTTAATTATGAACAGACAATTGTCATTTACAAGCAGCATAAGACGTTGACTGTTGCATTATATGTATGTAGTATAATCATAAAATATTGTCCCGATAGGCCGTGGAAACTGTTGATGCAAGTCAAGAATATATATACTTTTTTTTTGAGAAACTTAACAGTCATTTGTATTTTTTTACAGTACGGGTTCTTATAATGAATAAGCTTCATACTTTTCCATAGAAAATGCTCATAATTCCTAATTATAAATATTCCGAAAGGTTATAGTCGAGACCCCGACTGTAGGAACTGTTACTTAACCGATTAAGTTTGATGGCAGATAATAATTGCGTTATATCATAAAACTGTGGTGGTTTGCAGCGATTTGCGGGTCAGCGTGGGGTTTATAGAAGCCTCTGTGCCAATTTTGGTTGCTCTTCTTCTTATAGTTTCGACTCGGCTTTTGGGTCAGATTAAGATCATATGTATATATTTTATGTGGTCGGAGATGCCTCCATTTCCTGCTACATACACTTCAACGAATTCAATATACCCTTCATCTTATTTTCTTAGTAACGGGTTAAAGCAATACATAATTATTTGGCTTTATTTAATTTTTTGTAAAAAAGTTTTCGTTTTCTTTTTTTTCAAAACACTGAAAATCTTTAGGCCCTGCTTTTTTAATGGCTGACAAGTGTAAAAAAATCAAAAGTCTATTTAAGGTAAATTTGTTTTTATTATTATTTAAATCTTTAATCATTGCCTGATTGTGGTTTCCGTTACTGCTGGTCAGCTGCGTTAACCAATTCCGATTTGTTAACCTGACCGCAAAAGTTTTTAAGCCCATTTCACTTGAAAATTATAACTGTTAGTCGGGTAGCTGCTGCAGTTGCAACCGAAGCAGAAGTTGAAGTTGCAATGCCAACTAACCACATACTGTGTGGGCCATCCATGCATACTCATCTACTCAGTCACTCACACTTACTCTTGCACTCAGCCACACTTACTCACACACACACATACAGAAACTAAGAGGGTATCCGAAAATTTGTGCCGAGCCGCCCAAAAAAGTAGGCTAATGCCACTTTCGAGTAGTTGGCCGCAGAGTCGCAGTGAAGTGTGGCTGCAAGTGCACTTGTTACCAATTAAGCTAATCCGTCAGATAATTAGTAACATAACACACACACACACATACACAGCTACACAGATACACAGACACACACTAATACTCACATGCTGCAAGTTCTTCTGGCAGCTCTTGTTGCTGCCTCGGCACATGCAATTTATTGCTGCACGTGGTTGTTGCATTGCATGTATCACGTGACACTTGATTTCCGGCGCAGTTCCCAGTTCCCAGTTCCCAGCTCCTAGTTGCCATTGCCACTTCTCTCCCCTTTTAGCTCCTGCTGTGGCATTTCTCTGGCTGGCAGCAGTGTTTGCATTGCTTTTCTTTGCGACTTTTCTAATTTGGACTGTAGCACAACATGCAACAAAGTCGTCTCTCTCGTCTACGTCTCCGTTATCCTTGTCGTCCTCGCGAAAATTTGTGGCTGGCACCTTATTAAAAGCGCTCAGCAGCTGAGCCTGAACCCCAGCCCGAGTCTGGGCCCTGCAGCGTTGACAACGTCACCACATCCTCTAAACCTCATTCTCATCCTTTGGCACTCTTCGTCTTCGTCAACTGCACTTGCAAATTGGCTGGCAAATGCCGTTGCCTGCTTTTAGGCTGGCTTATTAAAATTTCAGAGTGTTCATTTGCCTGTAAATCAAGGGATAGGGATAGAGATCGGGGAAGGCGAAAGGAACGGCGGCGAGGTCCAGGCGGAAGGGCGTAGTAAACTAGGCGACTTTCAGGATTACCCAACAACTAGTTTATGTTTGATTTGCCTGCCTAGCACACATGGTTGCATTTGGTGGCAAACCTTTAACCATCCAACCACCCATCTACTTACCCCTCCCATCATCCTTTTTGCATCCTCTGAACTCTGTTATCAACCCAAAAGCTGTCAAATTTGTTAGCAAACTTTCACAGGTTGACGACGTGAAAATGTGCGGTCATAAGTTTATGTACGAAGTATAGTATACATTACTTTTGCGATTGGAATTTATTTTATAATTACTTAAAATTTCATAAGCAGTTGCTAGCAGAAAATAAACTCATTCTGTTTATTTTAATTTATTTCGTGAATTTAAGCGTGTTAAAACTACAGAATAGTAGAACTAAAGTGTTACCTTACATATATAATTATAATGCTTAAATTGCAATTCAAACATTATCTTTTTATCTTTCTCGAAGTTTTTTAATATATCTATATATTAGCTCAGCTTTAGTTCCCTTAGTTGCCATATCTATCTGGGACATTTAAAGTAATTTTTGTGCATTTAATATAATGCTATTTAATCACTCTTATATTGAAATCGAGCTGATTGCTTAAAAACTATAAGTGTGAAGAGATTTTCCATATTTTTTCTGTACACTTTATGAGCTAAGAAGTCAAATTCAGCTCAGGTACAGAATATAACAATAAACTAGAATTCTATTTGAATGCAATGCTTGCATATTTTCAGAACACACATTCCTATGAGCAATATAAATTTGTAGTTAAATTAGTCTTTGTAGTCAATTTCAACTTTGTATAAGTTAAAACTATTTCGAAAACTAGCCTTTCTTGCGCACTCAGCGATCCTTAAAAAAAATTATGCAGTAGAGTGAGTAATTTTTTTTTTGCAAAACGACGAATTGTAAGAAGGTTTGTCCAATAAACCATTGGTCTAAAATCAAAATAGATCTTATGAAATAAAATAAGTTTTTTTTTACTTCTTACAAATTGACCGACTCTATTATACAAATATTTTACAACCAAAAAGCACAAAAATTGTGTTGTCGAGGCCCTAGAAATTAACAATTTTTGCTGTTAAATGTGAAAATTATAAAATTTAATTAAATTGTTTTTTAAAAGGGCATTAAATATATTTTAAATTAATTTTTATGTACCAAATATACCAATAATGAAGAAAAATGATCTTTGTGTACCCGCAAATAGGTGTGAAAAGTTAGAGCTCGACACTTATGTATCTTTTATATAAATTCATGAGTAGTACCACTGTTGGAGTTCATACTTGACAACTTTTAATGAATGAAAGATCCAGAATTAAAATTTTATTTTGTTATTTTATGTGATGTGACACCAATCTGAATGGATATTGAATGTTAATATTTTGTTAGCCAGAGTGTAGGGGGGGGGGGGCAGGTGCCCCCTCTGCTCCCCTCCCTGCCTACGCCCTTGGAAGTAGACTTATCTTACTTCGATTTATCCGCTTTCTTTTTCAGTTAATTAGCAACCAATAGCTTTTTCAATATTCAGCGTTAATATTAGCCTATTGTAATACCATCTGCTAGTCTTCCAAATTAATCTCATTTACCCCACAAAATCTCGTTTCTGTCTCCTCTCTCCCGCAAATTGACTTTAAAAAGAACATTGCTCTAATTTGTTTCTAAGTGCAGCAATCTTCAGCTATTTCAGCAGCGGCAACAACAACAACACAAATACCTACTCTAATGGCTAATTAAATCGCTTGAATTACAAACCAACAATATTAAAATATTACAATATAAACTTTTTCTCTTTGGGCCACTGAGATTTAGCAGCAACAAAGATTGCGATAGCCTCGAATGCCAAATGCGAGAAACGCACAACAAAAACTTTTCACATTAAATAAAATACAAAATGCCCATTAACAGTTCGAGTGGATAAACTCGGTTTGCATTTCCACACACATACACAGAGGACAACACCCACACAGAGAGGGCGCTTGCAAACAAAAATTGAATTTTCAGTTCGAGACTCAAACTCAAAATCGCGCTTGTTGTTAGGGTAGGAATTTGTTAGTGGAGGGTGGGTGATAGGGGAACAACGACGATAGGGACCAGAAATGATGGCAAGCGTCGAAGGCGTATTGTTGTTGTCATGTTTTGTTGTTATTATTGTTACTGGTATGGCCTGGTATACAATAAAATACGAACGAACGACAACAAAGAAGTACAAATTAAATCCCAATTGGAGTTGACCGCAAAATGGAAAAGACCACAAAATTATAACCACAACGATGTGGGGGAATTGGGATGGGGATGGGGATGCAACAACTTGGGAGCTCTGCCAAAGGGGCTGCTGCTGGTGGTGCTTTTGGTGGTGCTGTCGGTGGTGGTGGTGCGGACTCGAGGCTGCAGATAAGCAGTGCCAACTTGTTTTGTTTGAGGGCGTTGTGGCGCGCTTGGGGCACAATTATGGTGGCAAGGCAGGACACTCTGTGCCCCACTCCCAACTTCCTTGCCTCCTGCTCTCCTCCCCTTTAATACACATAGTTGCTAACGTGGTTTCATTTAAGCAATTGATCTGGCAATCGAACCAAAGCACAAGGCTCACATTTAGTTTTGATAGTCCTAGTCAAGTGGAATTGATATTTATATTTAACGTTAGCTAACAATAAGCCATGCCAAAGCACACACACATACAAACACATACACATACTTCGAAAACAGGGCATATGCTTAATGTATCCAAGTGACTGGCGGATTTCCTTTTGTGCAACATTGCGAATCGATTGTGATGAGCTATCTATTTATAGCACTTATAGGGTAGCTTAAGGTAGATTTATTTTTAAGCCAATTTGCTTGACATTTTAATGTTTTGGGCAAATATTTATACATATTAATTACTTTGAACTATAGTTATTATGAAATATCTGAAGAAAAGTTATTGGTAAGCCTTTAAAGTTATGTGTTATAAAAAATTCAGATAAAAGATTAAAATAATAAGTCCGGTTCTTGGGAATAAAACGAAGAAGGAATAAATTATTATTTTTTTGCTCGTAGGATTTTAATAAGAATAATACTATCAAATTACTCTATTCCTTGGGAGTTAACACATACATGCATATTTATTTATTTCGGAAAATATTTTTATATAATAATATTGTTATTTTTATATTTTATTTGTAATGACATAATATTTGAAAAGTAATGAATTATCAACATTTTACATAGGGTACAACATAGCCGACTCCTCTATATAAGATTAATAATTTATTTACAGTCAGTGTGTATCTTCAACTGTCCGTTGCGTGTTCCACATTATAATTAGCCAACAACAAGAATTACAACAGCTATAACAATTGCAATGGGCCGACTCGTATGGCGACGTCAAAGTTTGGCCTATAAATCGTAGCGCCAAAATTTAAATTAAAACCAAATAAATTAAACGCCTTTCATTGAAGATTAATGGCCTTAAAGCAGCACCGCACCACATCGCACCACACATCTGGAGGCTGCAGGCAGCTGCGGGCGACGGGTGGCGCCTCCAAGTCGTTCCCTCTCTTTGCAACGTCTCTCGCTTTGTACGCTTGACTGCGAATTTTATGGTTGATGGATTTTCAGTTCAGTTTTTGGCGTTGAGGCTCAGCTCGACTTGGGCATAGTGCAGAGACGGAGCCCAAGAGTTGCCTGGGAATGTACAAAAGGGCATAAGGCACTGAGAGTTGTAATTTGGGTCTGCTTTAATGCCAACTATTTTCTTCGGTTGAAACTTAAAGTCTGGTATTACAACACGTACTCAATTCAATTCATTTCATTTCGCATTTGTGATTTACAATAATGTATATATATATCACACGCCATTAAAGGCTTATATGATTTCTCGAAAAGTCTTAAGCAGAATACTGTTATTAGATTGACAAGTCGGGTAAACTTTTCAAATTCTCGGAACTATGTGATAGTCTCCTCCAAAAACTTGTTATCTATTCATACAAAGAGTGATGTGGACCTAAGGAGTTGTTGTCGTCATTAGAACTACTGAATAAAAGAAATAATGCCACTCGAAATAGTTATTATCATCTAATTGACTATTATTGCACTGGGAAAATTTACGTAAAAAGTTAAATGAGACTTTTACCCACTCAGTTGGCCATTATCATAAAAATCTGATCGAAAACAATTAAAATATGAAATAAACTTATTTACAGGGGAAACAGCATCATCGCCATCCAGCGTAAGTTTACAAATTTGCTTTCGTTCGATTTGCTTTCGTTTTGTAAAAAAACAAGTGCAAAAAATGTTGGGGTAACTTTCACAATGGTAGAGTTATGGTATTTTGGCAGATTATACAAATGTTACCAATGTCTTTATTTATATTCAAGAGATAATTATTGGTTAACATTTTATTCAAATTCAAATTTGTAAAATTTTTCAACTATAGTATACTTGTTTTAAGCTACAGGCAATCTTTCTTTGTTACAAAATTATTTTTGATTTGCAGTAAACGCTCCCAAGGCAATTTCGACTATGATGAAAATTTGTGTTGCCTAAAAAGTGTACAGCAAACTGGACATTGTAATCGAATTGTTGAACGTAAAAAAAATAATTTTTAATTTAATAAATTTAAGAGAATATTTTTTCGGTTTGGCAATTGTTGCAGTATATACAGCATAATATATTTATCATCATAGTTTATCAAGCGAGTGGAAGACAAAGTTTTTAAAATATATGAGTGGGAGGTGGCCAAGATGGCAGCTATAATCTCTGCAAATCGCTTGAGTTTTAGCCAGAGTTATTTATATAGACGAAAAGTGGGTAAAATTGTAGTCCTTGCCATTGTTTACCGTTCTCCTCAAGAGGAAGAGCAGCTGCTGCCACTCGCTAGCAAATTGTCAAGTTGCGGTTGCGCTTTGAATTATGCAGCTTGCAGCAAACTCGTTGCAAGTACAGAGCTGGCTGGGTGGCATACGTTTAAGCTAGGAGTATCCTGTGGCAGTAGCAAGTTGCAAGGATGGGAAGAATGTGGCGGCAGGCTGCCATCCTTTAACATAACAGCAGCAAAATTTTGAAAGCTGCAAGCAGCTGAATTTATATGCAGCTTAGTTGCAACCCAAAAATTCTACAAATTTTAATAATAATGAGCAGCACACTAACAACTCCACACACACACACACACACATGTGTGTTGCTTTATTATTTTAGTAGCATATGTCTACACACACTCACACAGAGATACACACACATTGTTCTGCTTGAAATTGGATTGCAGCTGACGCTTAGCAAAGGAAATGCGAAAAAAAACAGAACTTTCCCCTATTGCCACCCCCATGCCGACATAATAATATTATGTTGCAGCTGCCAAGGCGCAGAGATCGTTGCTGCAACTGTTTGCTTAACAGTAGAAGGAGAAGGGAGAGGATGGTGGCAGAGGGGGGGGGGGGGGATGTGGCAGGAGGACTGCGCTTGCAGCTGGGTAAGGACAACATGATGTGGAATGTGGCGACGTGTGGTCGCAAATGATATTAACAATTCATTAATTAACCTCGTTTCGTTTTGGGTTATGATGCTACCGGAATGGAGAAGAAGAAGAACGACGACTGCACCTGAGCTGAGCCATCGTCCAAGAGTCAAAATATTTCTCGTCATTGTTCCGGCAAACGAGAGCAGCAACAACAGCTGGCCAAAGCTTAGTCGTACGAGTATGTGCATATTTATACAGTTAGCAGAACTGATGTTTTCCGCCCACATCTCAATCCCTAGTTGCTTTACGCTAAGTTAACTTTGAGCTACTCATAAAACTCATATGCGGTCACGCTGTTTGAAAGTTCCCAAATGCGTAAAATGATTTTTAAATACATTATAGAGCGAATTGCGACAATATTAGGCATTTACTTACCTAACTATTTTGCCAGGTTTAAAGAAGTAAAGAAAATGATATGAATCACCCGATTGCTCTTGAAAACTCTTACTTAAAAGGTTTGTTCTGAAACAAAAATTAAATTGTCTACTTAATAGTATTTTGAAATTGCTGAGTTTCAAATTTTGTTTAAACAACAAAAAGTTCGCAGATCTTAGTTTAAATCAAGGCTGTAAACGACAAAAATTTGAATAAAGGTTCGGTTCGGCGGTTCGAACCATAGTCCCTGAACCCAAGGCTTGGGTTCGAACCTTGGTTCAATTAAATGCAAAAATATGTTTTTATTGATTGATTTTTTTGAAATTGAATTGAATTTAATTAAAATTTGAAAATAAAAAAAACGAATTTTACTAATTATCTAAATTTATTTGAAGATTTTAATATGACTTATTTTTATCCGAAATTTCAAATAGTTAAGTAATATTAAAAAAGCATAAGAAGTATGTAGTTATTTTATTTTCAACAAGAACCTATTCGCAGGGTTCGCAGGGTAAATAATTTCAAGGGTTTGGTTCATGATCCGGTTCAGGCTGCTTAAAAACCCGAACCGAACCGTTTTTATCGAGGTTCGGCTCAGAACCGGTTTGCAGCCTTGGCTTAAATAAACTAATTCAATTACGGATTTTTCGGACTATTTGATATGAATATCTCCCTGTTAACTAAAAGTTCAATACTCAAAAATTGATTAATTCAGTTGGTAAAATTGAAGTGGTTTTAATATAAAGAATTTCATGTGAACTATCAAGTGAGACTAGATTTAAATATTGATCCTCATATTCTTCAGTTCACAGCTTGCAGTCTTAATAAAGTAATTAAATTTGCGAAATTTAGGAGTTTTTGATATGAAGAACCACACGGTAACTGCCAAGTAAGCCAAGCCACAAACGTTGATACTCATTTTCATTCGCAACCAGCTTCTAGCCTAGTTGCTCTGACATTTTAAATAATTAATGTATAATGCATAAAGAGCGTTCGTTGGCAGCAGGGAATGGAAGGATCAAGGGGAAAAGGAGATTGCAGGGGTTGGGACCCAGTTTTCCCTGCCATGCCGAAACTCTGGTGATGTTTAACAAAAATAGGTGGAAACTCAACTCGACAAAACTGAAACTGAACTGAAACTGAGCTGGGCTCAACTCTCAGTTGTAAACTGGATGGGTCCACGACTCGGTTGTTCGGTCATAAATAAAAGATATTTTAATGTTTTTACCTAATTATGGCAAACCAATTAAATATTTAATAGCATTGCGTTAACTATGTTTGCGGTTGTCCAAGGGCATCTCAATAGTTTTGAGGAATGAGTACAAAAATGAGTTTAGAAATGCCAAATCTAGTTTCAGGTAAAGGCATAGGGTCAAGAGGCGACAAATCAATCAGAAAATCATTTTACAATGTAATAAACTTCGGGCTGGTCACAAAATCACAGCCAGACAGACGACAATTTCCGCCTTTCAATTGACGCGTGATTCAACATGGTCCAAAAGGACCGACGCGTCGGGGTGTGAGCTTGAAGAACTGAGCTCCTGACGTCTGGGTGTGGCATAATAAAATGTCTGATGCCCGATAAAACGACAACAACGACAAGCACTTGAATGTGCTTAAAGCGTTGCACGGCGAAAGAGTCAGAAAGTGGGAGAGAAAGAGGGAAAGATTTGCAGAGCCTGAATGCTCTTCCAATTGAATGCACGGCAAGTGGTGGCCTCTGTTCGAGGACTCTTGAGCGCCTGATATTATCACTTCCTGGACATTATTTGGTGCCATAGGCCAAAAGGCTTAACCACACTGCCAGCATCTCAAAGATACGCTGAGTGTATCTGTGCAGTTGTATCTAACTTGTAGCTGCGTGAGGTGAGCTTCCGTAATGCCAAGAAATGAGCTCAAGTTGAATATATTATATCATGTCTCTGGGAAGTCTAATAAAAGTCCAAAAATGTACACTTTCTGCAACTTTTGTAGCCGCTCTCGCAACTTTCTGGTATGACACGAATCTCTAAAGAAATTGCACTTTGACTCATGCTTATTACAATAAGCGAGCTTCTCATCTTGCCACCTGCAAGTCAACAGAGTCTAGCATTAAAGTTCCTCAGTCTCAGTCTAGTCTAAATCTCCCCTCGTTCCCTCTCTCCAGCTGCACCTTCACCAAAGTCGAAGTCAAGTTCGAGCCTGTGTAACAAACGTAACGAACGGAAACGGATATTGCATACTTATGCCGAGTGCAAAATGGCAACGAGCTGCGCCAGACACTCAGGCAACCCTTTGGCAATCGCTGGCAACCCTCCAACCCTACCAGGAGTACCGACACCCTAGCTACCTACACTTGGCCATATGTATATAGTAATACACACATTGAGTAAAGCGGCAGCCACCGACAAACTTTGTGAAAAGGACTTGTAAAATCAAAAGCCGATTAGATTCCATTTCAATGAGCAGCAAGCTGGTTGGTCATTTGGTGGGCGTGTCCAAGTACCACACCCGTTCCTAGTTGTATCCTCGTATCCTGACAACCTGCCATGCTGATATCGACATACGGATAAAGCAAGGACTCGCATTCGAGTTCCGATTATTGCTGTTTGCTGCTGTCAATACTCGTACTTCCAAATCTACTATATATCTGGCAAGCGCTCTAAATTGAAATGGCCACAGTGTGTGGAATATGTGGATGGTCTACCTGATATTAAGCATTGAGGATGCTTACTCCCCATCCACATAGAGTGGACAGAAGGTGGGGTTGCATATCTGAGCAATGCTCTTGATTAGTTCACAGCTTAAACTAAGCAGTATCATAGCTGTATCCGTCGAATATATGTCTATATTGTTTTATTTTAACTACTGAACTGCAATAGACCTACGATCATATTGCTGACTAAATTTGGCAATATTTTTATTTATTTTTTTATTATTAAGCTATAAGCAGCCGATATTAACTATACATTACAATAAATTTAAAAAATAAACAAGTGGAAAAGGTTATAGTCGAGATCCCGACTATAGGATACCCGTTGCTTAACTTAAATATGTATAAAAGTATTTTTTTAAGAATTTTTTTTTAAGAAAAAAGGATTTGGTTATTATTAATTTTTGTTATTTTATATTGCCTGAATCCAGTTGAGAATTCTTAGGCACAAGAATGACAGAAAAGTTTGCTTGGCATATTGTGTTGCTGTTGTTACTTAGTTGTCGATTCAAAAAATTTTAAATTAGCAACTTCTTCAGGTTTATAATTTTGCTAAATGTCAATCCCCTTGGTTAGCGAACTCTCTATATGGTAACCGGTGACTTGACACGCTCAACAACATACTACACTTGCATAAATGCAAGGAGTATGCTCAATACGATTCGATAGATGCCAGTTCCATCATCATTGAAGATTCATCGGTACCATTTGGGTTGAGTCGAGTAGCGATTCAAGCCGAATGTCATATTTGCGTCGTCAGAACCAGTTGAGAATTATTTGATGCATTTTTGTTGTCTAACAATATTAAAACTATTGCATACTCTAAGGAGCTAATTTTGCTTCAAGAGCTTCGGCACGTTAATACTGCTGTTCTACTTGTCCGATCTTGCTGCGATTTTATAGGATAATAGATAATAGCAACTTGCAACTCTAATACCCACAAAAACGTATTATCTTAAATACTGTGGGTGTGGTGGTTTTTCGCGATTTGCGAGGGCGGCGTGATAAAAATGTAAGACAAACTTGACCTGCGTGGTGTGTAGAGAAATCTGCGAGCCAAATTTGGTTATTCTATCTCTTTTAGACTCTGAGATCCTTTTGTTTAAAGAAATTACTTTGAAAACATTAAATCGCCATAACTGCCGTTCTACTTGTCCGATCTTGATGCAATTCAGTGGGATAATAGATAATACTAATAGATAACGTTTATTTTCACAAAAAACGTACTATCATAAAAACTGTGGGTGTGGTGGTTTTTCGCGATTTTCGGGAGCGAAGGGGGGCGTGGCTTAAATTTGAAACAAACTTGATCTACGTAAGGTATATAGAAATCTGTCTGTCAATTTTGGTTACGCTATCTCTTATAGTCTCTGTGATCCCTTTGTTCAAACAGACGAGCGAAAGGTTTTTCGCTATTTGCGGAGGCGGAGGAGGGCGTAGCTTCAATTTGAAACAAACTTGATCTGCGTGGGGTATATAGAAGTCTGTGAGTGAAAGTTTGGTATCTCTATCTCTTATAGTCTCTGAGATCCTTTTGTTCATACGGACGGATGGACGGACAGACGGACAGACACACATGGCTATATCGACTCGGCTATTGATGTTGATCAAGAATATATATACTTTATAGTGTCGGAGATGCCTCCTTCTCCCTGTTACATACATTCCAACGAACACAATATATCCTTTTACTTATTTTTTAAGTAACGGGTATAATTATTACTTTGTAATGTAAATGTAAATATATAAATATTCTGGGGGTTTCTAAAATGAAAAGAAAGCGATTGGTCCAACATTTGTCGCATGGATTGGCGAAAACCCAGAAAAACCCAATCGGACCAAGATAAATTAAGAGATTAGTTAGTTAGTTAAATTAGTCAGAAATAATAATATAGAGGCTTTCATAGTAAGCGAAGAACACTCGAAACTTATCGTACGGAACAGATTGTTATCACACCAAAAAACCAAAAAAACATATTCCAGTCCCAAAATTTCTGATATCCAGTTTTGTGACGAACAAAATAAAGTTTAATATAAAAATTTTAAATAAAAATATATATTAATAAAAAAAACCGAAAATTGGTATTCTGCACTGTGCGCAAAAAGGATGAGCTACCACGAACATTTAAATTACTTTTTGCGCAGTGCCGACTACCAATTTTCGTTTTTTAGCTCGGTACCCAAAAGAAAAATGGGTACAAGTACCTACTAGATTCGTGACAATTATGGTACATTACTTTGAACACTTTTATCTCCGAGACTATAAGATTTAGAGCAACCAAATTTGGTGACAATACTCCGAGGATGTTGACCTATATCAAGCTTATTTTAAAATTTGGCCACGCCCACTTCCGCCCACGTAAATGATATACAATCAATCAACAAGAGCAATTTTAAAGCCTTGAGACTTGACACGCAGGATGGGGAAAGAGTCCTGAGGTGTGCTGAAAATTTCATCGAGATCGGTTAATAAACAGAGAAGATACTCGATCAGATCGAGTTATATACCGATCGAAAGGTTTAGTCTTGATTTACAAAATGGCATACTAAATCTTTTACTAACTCACCTATGTTTATCAAACTTCAGCTTATGACCAAGAATTATACCCAATATCATTCACACATGTCTATACCTATTGGGTATATATTCCAAAAAAGATGACTGCATGATCTGTTGTACTATGCTGAAAAATAATAGTAATTACTCTCTTCATTGTACTTTCTTCCACAGAAAAACACAACATTCTTTTGTGTTTTCCGGATACTGTAACTTTTTTGTAAAAGTTTGCGATATATTTATTTATCTGATCGGACAGTCATAGACAATTTTCCATTCTTCATTCCATTCTTGCTAGTCGCCCTTCGTATTATTATAAAGTATTATTATTATTATTATTTTTATTTTTATTTTTTTTTTTATTATTTTAAAGTTTCATTACTTGCCTGTGTCACAAATTAAACAAAAATTAATTTTTGTATATTTGAAAATTTGAAAAACTATCCTAAAAGTTTAGTTATCATTTAGATTGAGTGCACTCAAATAGATAAACGAATTTCGAGTTGACTTTACATCATGTTGTGACTTTTCATGATCTTATCATTTAATAGTATGCGAGCTGTGCAACCTGTTAAATTCATTGGCACATTTCCTAGTCTAAAATCAAAAAATCAAATTACGGACTGAAGGAGCACCACAATCCACCCATTGAACCACTTGTCCACTTTTCCACTCGTCCACTCGTCCGCACATTACCTGGGCTTCGAGCTCTTCAGCTCTGTTCAGCTCTTCATCTGCTTTGCTCAGTCATGTATGCGCTTACCAACTGATTTGAGCTGGGCACTCTGTATTCTTTGGTCATGCCTTGCTTTAAGTAAGGCTCGAACCATATTGGAAGATACATAATTGAGTCTTAAAAAATAAAGATAAGAACAGTTTTAGTCTTAAATGTAAAATATAAATAAAACTTTATTTAAATCGCCAATTTAATTTAAACTTTTACAATTTTTTTATAACTTGATGTACTAACCATCTCTGTAAAGATAACATGAAATACAGTTGTACTACAAATATAATAGAAAAGATTTGGATTATGTCTGATAAAAGTTTTTTCAACCTATAAATATGAAATATTTTATAACCTATTTTAGAAGATTATAGAGTAGTTAAACAAAAATTTATTGATGTCTTATTTCAATTAAAATAATTGTATTTATAAAATAGCTCTGCAATTTGTGAAAGTTCTGTCTGTGTTAAATTCCAGGAAACTTCAGAAATAATGTTATCAGTTCAGAGTATCTAAACAGAGTTGTTACCCCTTGACTTTCGCTGGCTGTTGCTTACTTTCAGGAGCATTGCAATTTTACAATTTGTATATCCCATATTGGCGTGAGTGTGTGTGTGTGTGTGAGACCGTTGTGTCGAGTGTGAATCTGCCTGGCATTACTGTTTGTATTGCAAAAGTTGTTGTAACTTCGTTAAAATAAGCACTCTGTTAGTTTGCCCGCCGGCTCGATGGGCTCTCGTCCGTTCAACAGTGCCACATTTGAACGCTCCTCCATTCCTCTCAGTCCTCCCTGCTTCTGGTCAGTGGCAATGCAGCAGATTTGTCGGTGGTTTTTGCCATTACTGCCACATACCTATCTTCTACTTTTTGCTGTTGTTGCTGCTCTTGTTGTTGCCACTGCTGATAGTTGGCATCTGCATTACTAATGGTGAGTGGCGGTGAATGGTGGCGACTGCTGCGCAAATTGGGTGGATTTGGATTTAAGCATAGCAGAAGCTTTGACAGCCCTGGTAAAACTCCGCATCCCTAATCACCCGCTGGGCACTATCGTATGTATGTGCCTGTTTAGAGTCGAGTGTTTAGAGTGGAGGTAAATGGTAAACTTACCGTTTAGTTTTCGGTTAGAGCTCTTCCTTTTCGAGTGCAACTGTGTCATGATGCAGCTCCAACTGCAGTTCCTTGGTGGCTATTAAACTGCACCACTTTACACCACAGCCGGGAGCCATTGTCGATCCCTTTTGTTATTCGCTTTCACTTTTCCTTGAGACCCATGGCTAAAACAATGCCGATATACGACCACGAGCACGACTGCAGCTTAGGCCGTACTCCGCAAAACCCCCATACTCCCCGACAACTTGTACTTAGCGTTGTTTCCTTCCGTTCAACACGGCGTATGGCGTACGGCGAATGGCATTTGGCAAACGGCTCGTTTCGTTGGCAGCGTTGTCTGAAATGCAATTAAATCGCATCGACATGCAATCTCCGGCACTGCGCGCCGTAGCACATGAGAGTGAGTACACAACACGCATCACTCCACGAACAACAGCAGCTCTAACAACTAACAGCTCCAAGTGGCATTTTCACTGTTGTAGGCGCTGAGAATGCCTTAAAAGCTCTGAAAGGTTTCACAAGAAAAACAAGAGTTTGCCGCAAGAAAAGAAAACAACTGAAGTAACTAAAGTAGCTTCTCAGGAGAATCAAAGTTCAATGGGATTTCGGTTGTCAGACGAATATAAAAATTTATAATGATAATCATAAAGTAAGTAAAGATGACTAATAAATTTTTCACTAGTTATTTAAATATAAACGACACTTACTCTAGAGTCGAAGATCCTAGTTACTAGCAGACTAATCACCCAATTTTATTAGGTTTAATATTATTATATATATATATTTTCTAATTTTGTAAAATAAATAAAATAAAATAAATAAATCAACGTCAGTTAACAATATCTATGGTATACATATAAACCTCTTCATCCTGACTCACTGCCTGATCATTGCACAGCCCAAACCATAACACCCAGATGGCTGAAATTTTCACACAGCATAGCTGAGAAAATTTTATAAGGGGCGGTTTTCCAAATTTCAAATTACAAGGGGTCAAGTTTCACACATTGAAGAAATTTATCAATAATTTACCAATTGAAATATATATAACGAACGAATATATTTCTTAAGAAAAGGAAAAACTTTACGCGAAGTTAGACAACTTCTAAAATAAGATATAATACAGGCAAAAAGATAATTAAATCCTATGCTGAGTTGATAATTAATAAAAAGCTAAGACCACGAGGCTTTCAAGTATAACCGTACTTGTAAGTAGAGAATATAAATTATGATCATAAGAATAGCAACTCAAATTTCTCTTTTTGTAAGGGGAATTCACATTTTGCTGTAAGACTTAAAGGTTACACAAACATGAATACTGCCGCAGAGTGTTTGAATATTCAGTTGGCGCCCTTTTCAACTTTCCCTCAACTGAGGGAAGCACTTAGCTATCCTCGAACTCTTACTTTTCTTTTTTAGCCAGAGTATCAAAACAAGGAGCGAAGTGCAGCTAGTGCACAAGTGGAGCACTCGTCAGAGCTCTTCAGAGCTGCCGATAATCCAATTATGGGTATGGCGTGGTGTGGGCATGGCTAAGGGTCGGATTTGACCGGCGTCAGTTAGTTTTGGCCAGGCTAAGGACGCCTTTTGCTGCTACCTGGAACTAGGTGGCGTGCGTCGCGTCGCGTCGCGTTGCGTCTCCCACATAATTTGTGCCAGTTTATGTGCCTGTTCCTGGCTTTGCGGGCTTCTCGCGTTATTATCAAGTTTCATTGGCCAAAACAGGGGTAAATGTGTGTGCATAAAAGGGTCACAACCTGAACCCAAGGAGCTGCCAGGGAACTGAGGCTAATGTCTGAGGTCTGCCGCAGTCGCAATCCCAACGAGGGTGTGTTTGCGGGATTTCCATTTGCTCCGTTTAGCGAATTGAGTTTGTTATTTAAAACACGTAAACGCTCAACTAAAAGAAAGTGTTTCGGATTGGGGATTTTAAGGCAAGGCGTTAAGGTAACCCCAGCGTGGGAATGGACAACTATTCCAAATCCATTTTAATTAAAATGCCTTGGTTGCACTTTCCATTAGGCAAAACACAGTGTTAATATTTCTAGCATTTTTATTTATTTTATATTCAATTTCATTTGTATTGATATGGTTTCCATTTTTTTTTTTTCGTTTTTAATTTTTATTCGGTTTTATTTTGCTTCATTCAACTACTTTAATATCGCTTTTGCTGTCGGGCATAGTAGAAATAAAAAACATAATGCCTTGTCATACTATGTTCAATATACGCTATATATATATGTAGATATATATACAATATTATAATAAAAATGCATTGGGCTCTTTTTTCACAACGTTTCCGCAATAAAAACATAAATTGAATAGTAAAATGGCTACGTTATATGTCCAGCGGCTTTTATATGTGTATATATGTATATCCAATATACATACATATATTTAGAGGTTCTCGTATTATAATTGATTTATTCATTTGCCCCATTGAATAGAGTTATTTATTTAATATTATTATTATTCTTGTGCATTTTGCTTCATCGTCGTGTAAACAACTACAATTAGTATCACGATTGTCATTGTTGTAACAAAAAAAACTCGAAAAATAACAGAAGAAAATAAAAAAGGGAATTTGATAATTTATTCCATTTAATTGATATTCATTGTGTTTTCTTGCTGCTTTCAGTATGTGCACTCTGTAAATGTTTACGCTTTTCATTATGTTTCATTATGACCTTTTATTTCTTTTTCGCCAAAAACTGATATGTACTTATATATGTGTTAAAAATTGGCAGCCGCATTAGTTGGAAAAACGTCATTTTAGTTTTTCATCTCATTTTCCTTGTCAAATGTATTATTATTTACCATTTTCGTTTTTAGTTATACAAGTAATTGTGCAATGTGTCATTTTCTACGTTCATTAAAAAACCATTATAATTGCTAACCAATTGATCATTTATATCATATTCATATCTTTATATAATATTTTTATTTATTTATATATATATTTGTATATACTTATTGGCCTTCTGCTATTTTATAAATATTTTGTATTTGTATCTAGAATCGTTTTCAGCTTTTAAAAATAAACTATTATTAACAACTTATCCGTCTAATAAATCTATAGATGCAAAAGTGTTCATTAACTACGCTCTAAAGTGTGTGTATGTATGAAATGGTGTGTGATAGTGTGTGTGTGTGTGTGTGTGTGTGTCTTGTCAGTTATTAGGAATCATCATATGTCCGCTGATGTGTATGTGTGTTGATGTATCTGTGTGTAATCAATTGCATTAATTACCCTTAAGTTGGCCAAGACACAGCGCCATGCGGAGGGAGCTGAACTAAAATTACTTAATGGTCATTAGATAGGGTGACGGAGAAACGATTATATAATAACGGGTAATTGGGCAATGTCAGATAGATAAAGGGGGATAAGGGAGAAATTATAATTTTGAAAAAGGGTGAGAATGTTGTAGCAATACATGGAAGAGAGTAATGACAACAAAATATAGTATACTTGACATATGTTTGAAGACTCAATATTATTAAAAGACAATACAATTGTTAAACTTTAGACACTTTCAATTGTTTCAGCTTAATTACTGCAACTGCTGTTAAAATCACACTGTCCAACTTTAATGGAAGTTCTTATATGTTTAAATCTTATCCATGCTTTGTAATCAGCATTCATCAAGATTTGATTTGCTTTCGGGTAGACTAATAGGTGAAATTCGGTTTTTGGAAGTTCACGTATTGGAAGAAAATTCAATGGAATAATCATTCCAAAATCTGTTGTAAGTCGTTATATGCTTAGGTAAGGATATGTTGAGTTTAAATAGTTTAAGATATCAAACTTTCTCTATTAATAATAATGAGTTAACAATAAGGACAAAAGATAAGTATTAATGATTCTAGTAGGAACTGTTTCATGAAACTTATCAACAACACTTAAGATTTTGTTAAAAAAAAAACTGAAAAGATTCTGACATTGTGACTCAGCTAGCAAGCAGTGATTAAATAAAGTTAAAGTTATTAAATAGTTTTTTTTTGTTTTTTATCGAAACTCCGCAACGCAAGACGCTTGGCAACTGCGACAACGTGCCGCAGTTTTTGGAGTCCTAATTCATATGTCTAAATATTAAATATGTTTATGTCTATATATAAAACTTATAGTTACGAGTGGACATAAACCGATTTGCTGTTCGTTATTGTTAGGGTTCTTTACCTAATTCCAAGTGCGATTAGTTATTATGTTCAACTTTATATACAATATAATACATATTTCCATTCGTGATTATCCCCAGTTGAGTTGATAGCAAGCCAATCAAAATTACTTGGCCAAGTCCAGCAACTAGAGCCAACATCAAAGGGATAATGTGAAAAGTGGCAGCGTTAACGCCGCCGCAAAGGATAAAAGAAAGATGCGCTGCCCAGAGCTGCTCAAAGCACTGGCCTGACAGAGCAGATCCTCGGGAAAGATCTCCAGAATGGGCAGATGTCGACCCGATGTGGGATCGTGACACGTATTGGCACGGGCACGCTATAGATAATTAAATAATATGACAACAAATTAGAATACAAATGTTATTAAAGATTTTTTTTCGATAAGCCGAAATCTCAAGAATCCTGCAGAGCAAGGCTTTCAATTCGTTTCACAAAGATTTCTCTGCAGGACTTTAAATATATAGAAACAATAGAAAAGCTTACGCGCATATCGGCAGTCGATAGGGGTAACTTTTGCCACACACAAAAAATAAAGATTGTAAAGTAAATGAAGAGGTGTATTATAGAGATAGTAGATATATAGTATTTGGGAACCCACCTGAACCATGCGCTTGAGATCATCCTTCTGAATGACTTTGATTTGTGCCGATTCTCTTAGCCAGCGTCTCAGCCAATGTCCAAACCAGACCAATCCACACTCGCACTCCAGAGGATTGTGGGATGTGATGAGACCACCCATAATACTCCTTGTTCCTACCGTATCCCAATAGCTCTTGTTCGGATAGAAACTATCGGCGGCGAGGGCATTGATGCGATTATGCGATATATCAATGGAAAGATGTGGCACCTCGCGAAGTGTATAGAAAATACCCGGGGGTAAATCGGAAATGCGTGTGTGGGAAATCTTCACTTGAAGTCGCTGGTTACGTGAAAGTCCGGCAAAGACATCGGGTGAAATGGTCTGCACATTGCTGCCATACAACTCCACTAGTTGTAACTTTGTGTTGTTGGCCAGCTTGGGCAAGAGTTGGCCTCCAATGTTGGGCTCCAGACAGTGAACCTTTAACTCCTGCAAGCCCGGCAGCCTAGAGACAATTTCCCCGAGATTCGCATGCGAGCTGGCATGAAGTTTGCGGAGGGAACGCAGCTTGGAAAAAGCCTGAGGATTGGCCACCTTAATGTCGAGCAGATTGAGTTCTGAGAGATGACGCAAACTCAAGAGATCGTGCAGAGTAATCCGACGAATGGGATTGTGAGCAAGGTCCAGGACCCTTACTGAGGTTGGCAAATGATCCACGGCACAACTCGCATTGATTAACTTGTTGTGGGAGATGTTAACGTGTCGTAAGTGACGCAAAACCCCAAGAGGAGACAGCTCCTGCAAGTAGTTGCCACTGACGTCCAGGTAGGAGAGCAGCGGCAATTTCAGCGGTGGCAACACGTAGAGTCCCATGTGATGAAGGCTCAGTTTGCGAACCCTGGGCGTATGCACAAAGACCTCGCGGAGATTGGTGGTAACGAGGGGATTCTCGGAAAGATCCAGATTGGTCAGATTGTTGAGAAAACTAAAAGTGTTGTCCGGCAAAATGGTTATGCGATTGCGGGCCAGACTAATGTCATACAGGAACTGTGAGTTGACAAACATGGAGGCATCCAAATATTCAAGATTGTTGCGCGACATCTGAATCGACCTCAGAGTAAACCCGATATCCGTAAAAGCTGGAACGGGCCAAACACTCAACTGATTGTCCGAAATGTCCAGAAACTCCAGACGAGTATTCATAAAGACTTCACGGGGCAAAGCTCGTAATCGATTCGAACAAATCCTTAGAATCCTCAACTTGCGAAGATTGGAGAACTGTTCCACCTGCAGTTGATCCAATTGATTGTGGCTCAGATCGAGCTCCTGCAAACTATTCAAGCCCAGAAAGCTACGACGTCGCAGTGTGCTTAGATTGTTGTGTGATAGATTCAAAATCTCTAGAAATTCCAAATTCCCAAAGGCATTGCTCTGCAGGGAGCCCAAAGCATTGTGAGCCATATTGAGGAAGCGCAGAGTATTTGCCAGATTGGTAAAGCTATCCGACTTGGCCACATGATTGTGACTGATGTCCAACTGATATATGTACATATAGCTGCTCAGCTCATCGTCGAAGTACGAGATGTGATTGTGGCTCAGGTTGAGTCTCAGTGGAGTCGTTGCATTGGACACATAATGGAAGGACTTTAGTGAAATTGAACACAGTTGATTATGCATGAGATCCAATGCGGCCAGATTTGGGAGGATTGTGAAGGCGGCATGGGAAATGTTGCTCAGACGATTGTGGGAGAGATCTATGTAGCGTAGAAACTCCATGTTGTGAAAGGCATGACGTGCGATGCTGCGAAGACGATTCGATTGCAGGTTAAGGGTCTGTAGATCTCCCAAGTTGTGAAAAGTTTGTGGCTCCAGACGCTCCAGGGCATTGTAGGAAAGTTCAATCTCGACCAGATGACTGTGGGCATCGGGCAGAAAAAGTCCACAGGGCAGTGACTTGAGTTGATTGAAGCTTAAATTGATGTAACTCAGTTCTCGCATTTGAGCAAAGGACTCATTCGAGATAGTCTTCAGATTGTTATTGTCGAGGCCAAGCCAGATGAGCTGCGAAAGCGGAAGTAGCGCATCCAAAGGATCCAACGATTCTACACTTCTAGCCGGAAATACGGCAAAGGAGAGCTCCAGTATTTTCAGCGTATGCGAAACATTCTCAAAGACCAGAGGATGATGTATGGTTATGTCATTAAAACTCAGACTGATCTCCTGTATTTGATCTAAGCCCGCAAACGAACCCAAATGAAGATGGGTTATTTTGTTGTTCCTCAGCAGAATTGTCTGTAGATTTGCGCCCCAACCATCGACAGCAAAGATGCCCTCAGGAATATCCGCTATGGAGTTGTATCCCATGTTCAGATATGATAACTGCGTATAGTTCTTTAGCCCTAATACGGGTATCATGGTAAAGTTATTGCCACTCAGGCTCAGAACTTTCAGATTCTCGGTGAATGAAGGCAAATTGCTCAACTGATTAATTTGATTGGAGGTCAAATACAAGTATCTAAGACGATGCAATGAGGAGATGGCAGCCGGCACTGTAGTCAATCGATTCCTTTCTAAATCCAGGTATTCCAGGGTATCGGTAAGACCCTCAAAGGCAGCGGGATGAACGCGACCGATGACATTAAAAGCCAACACGAGATGCACAATCCCTGTGGCCTTAAAGACCTCCGCCGGCAACTGTGTGACATAGTTCTGTTCCATGTTGAGAGCACGTATGTGAACATCCGTGTAGTTTTGTTGAAAATAATCCGATTCCAAGTTTTCAATGCAATTCTGGCCAAGATCCAGCTTCTCAAGATGCATTCGCAACGGACGTCCTGGCACCTCCTTCCACTGAACATTTCTCAGCAGATTATCCCGCAGACTCACAATCCGCAACTCCGGCAATTGCTCGAACAATTGTTGAGGAAACACACTCAGCAAATTACTGGACAGATCCATGGTGACCAGCGATCGTGGCAAATAGTTGGCTGCCACATGAGTTATCCGATTGTGGGACAAGTCCAGCCAAAGCAGTTTCTGCAACTGATCAAATGGACGCATCCCAGATCGATCGCCACTGCCAGGAGTTGCTACATGCAACACATTGTTCGCTTCCATCCTGGTTTGAACCGCTGCCAAACTGGAAGGCTGCGAACTGTTATCGCCTCCACTTGACAGTGACTCCATGCTGCCACCTGGAGTTACTTCGGTGATATCATTGCCGGCAAGATGCAGAGATCGCAGCGTATCATGTTGCGCCTCCCAGTTGCCATCCAGCGTTGTTATATGATTGCTGGAAATAAAAATAGTTTATTGAAGAGGATTAAAGAGAATACTTCTGGCAATGAATGTTTCTTTTTCGGTAAAATTATTTTAGAATCTAACCATTTCAAAACATAACCATTTTCAGCTCCTATTGTGTGAAATTATCACTTGTTACAAATACAAAATATTATTTCTGAATTTTACCATTCTGTATTATGGCTCGCCATGTTTATCGACAAGTTAATTAAATACTAGCTCCAAAACAATATTGATTATCATTTCTTAAATAGTCTCATTTATCTTGAATATAGCTTTAATACATATTAAGCCTGCTGATGAATGAGAAGCTTTTGAAATTGTTATCTGAAACTCAACATCATAAAATATGTAACATACGATTATTTCGAGAATTGATTCTGATTATTGAGCTAAGTAATAGTTGTCTAAAAGCAAACTTAGATTTTCAAGCCAAATAAAATATTTTTAAAAAAATAAATAATTTTCTAAATCACATGTTTCTGCAAAAGTATTGTATCTTTTGAAATCCATGGTATATTAATTATCTCATTTTTAAGTGGTAGTATCGTGCCGAAAGTTGACCCACAAAAAATTTTATATACTTAGGATACTTTCGCGAATATACATTGTTTATTTATCATCATTGTAGACAGAATTGGGAACTTGACATTGTAGTTGAGATTTATTGATTTCAATATATATTTTTGTAATGTAAATTATCATTGCGGATAGCAGTCTGCGCTAGTGACGAAAGCAGCCAAAGGGTGCGCAGTGCAGAATACCATTTTTATAAGAGTAATTCATGTATTAAATTTAATATCATTCGTCCCAAAACTAGATATGGGCCTTTCCACAGCCCCGTCACGTTAATGCTAACGCCAAAATGTGAGAAAAACATAAGAAAAGTGAAATTTTTAAAAAGTTGTTTTTATATTTATGTAGGTAGTAATCCAGTCTAACAATAGTTAGTGAATAAAATGAAAACAATCGTCTTTTCCGATTGAAAGATATAAGATAATTGAAATTTGTTGGAAATGGACAAATCTTTTTGCATATAAATTTTTTTAATATCATTTTAAATAATTTAAGCTATTTTTCCAGGTTTTTGAATTTAAAAATCTCTTCTCATTTTATTTTAATTAGCCTTAGTATGACACGTTACGTTACATGACGTTAAGTTACATAAGTTTCTCTAGCATTTTATAGAGAATTGATGTACTATATGCAATGCATCTATGCATAAAATAATGTTTATTAACTTATTTACTAATTAACAAACTTGTATATCTGAATTGAAACAGTTTGTGAAACTGCCCATTAGGAAACTTTGGGGCATTATAGATTCTACGGATTAGTCACTTACCGTTGCGCTACTAGTCGCGTGAGGGAATGCAGTCTTTGTAGCGCCTCCAGAGGCAGTTGTTGCATCTTGTTGCCGGATATGTCCAACGTCATTAGCGAATACGTCATGGTGCTACAGAGTAAATACAGAGGAGTATAGAAAGATGAAAATATTTTTATATATACAAAATAAATATGTGTACAGCTATAAAGGTAAAACTTTCGCTAAACTTCTATAAGTGAGCTTTGGGCGACCTGGCAACAGCCACGCCCCTTGCGTATTGAGGTTGTGGCTGGCTGCCTTTTGACATATCCTACATATAAGTCAGAAAACAAATATTTAAACTTAATTAACGCACCGCAGACCCAACGACGAGCCCTGTGACCTGTCTCCACCCCTTCTTCCTCATCCTGCTGCACTCCATTAATACGTAGTTACACACATACACGCACTACAACACACACACACATACATATGGCGGAGAAAGAGAGAAGAAGAGCGACCTCAATTATGAAAACCACGAGGTTTTACAAACAAGCCTCTGATGCTTGCATTTGCTCTAAGCGACGCACAGTGGGGTCATTTCACATTATATTTCTTGCAAAAAACAATCCCTTTGAAACATTCATGATATTTAAAAAATTTATAAAGTTTTTGTTAGCAAACTTCTTAAGCTTTAACATGGCTGATTACACAGGGTGATAGGCTCACAGGATGTTTCAGGTTTATCGGTTGTATTGGCAGCCAGGCATAGCGAAAACACATGTCATTCCATTGGGCTCTTCTTTTTCTATCACCCTTCCGCGTGTTTTTATTGCGAGCCTGCAGCAGCTGTCGTACAATAACATCCGTAAAAACAGACGATTCTATATAGGTTAGTTAGACAATTGATCACCAAATCGACCTGTAGTAATGGGATAGAAGCGAGATGACTTGAAAAATAGCCTCATTTTAGTGTTTTTTTAAACATTCTTTATTTCAATATACTATTAATTAAATAATAAATAAAAATTTCATAACTTTTCTACAATTCTGTTCGTATGCTTGTTTTAAAAAATGGGTCAACGGTACTACCCACAATTTTTACCTGATTTAATAAACCTTTCGGATTCTTAATTTTTGAATAATTTTCTATCGAATGCATTTATTACGTTTTACAAACGCTCCAATTTAAAATAATTTTTGCCACGCTTTTTGGCCTGCGGGCCCAGTGTGCGACGCTGCTTTTTGTTGTTAGACCCTGTACTTGAAAAGAACAATAGGTCTGTTAAGTTGATCAAAGGCAAAACCTGAGTAAATGGCAAAGCAACCGCATAATTTGTATACATTCGCAGTTAGCAACAACAGCCGAGTCAATATTGAAAATGTAGACTTATAGGAACTAGAGACACCTAACTTGGTATGTAGGCTCATTTATATCCAAACTTAATCAAGATTCAAATTTTTTGTTGTTATAGAAGTTTGTCACATCCAAACCCTTGACCTTGGTACATAAATATGTTCGATACATATATTGTTATTCGTACTGTCCTGAAAATTTTATCGGGAATAAGGAAGTAGAAAAAAACATGCTGCTATAAGAAACAAAGCTTTTCTGTTCGTCTGCCTATATTTTAAAAGGAATATTTAATACGTAATATATTTCAAAGTACAGGGTCTGCCACAGGCGGACCCGTTCGACTCTCGCCTTTTCCGCTAGCTATTCATGTTGTTATTTGCTTTTGTTTCAAATGCTCATGCGACAAGGAATCAAACGCAAACCGAATTTTTGCGGCTCCTTCAGCGCTCTCTTCGCAACTTCTCCCATTTTCCCCTTATCCACCTCCCTCTCCGCTTTCTTCTTTTACTCTGCCACACTGCTCAGTTGTTGGCGGCTGTTTTTGGTTTGCGTTTGCGTTTCGGTTGCCAATTGCCGTTTGTTGTTATTGCCTTGTGGTTTAACGTGTTTAACGTGTGAGTGCGTGTGTGTGCGTTTGTGTATGCTTGTGGGTGTATGCGTGAGTTAGTGCGATTGTCATCAAAAGACTCCTTGTAAATATGGCAATTTTGTTGTGTATTCAAGAATTACATACATAAATTAAACGAAGATAATAAAGCTTAATAGATATTTAAATAATTAGTAATAATTGGTCAAAAAAATAAAGTTAGCTTCTCTTTATTTTCATGGATTTGAAAACAAAGCCTTAAACTTTCATAAGTTTCTGGTCGATTTCCCCATTTTGAATAAAAACAACTGCAGAATATTTAATTTTTGTTCATTTTTTCAATGTGACAGAAATATAAAACTACCATCATTTTAGTCATTTGAAACTTGGGCTAGTCAACAATCACAGCGATTTCTTTATTATTAATCGACAATCAAGAGTCAGGCTACCTTCGTATATACAATAATTTAATATATATGGAACCCCGATTCTACATGTGTATTTATTTATATGCATACGAATACATAAAACGAAGCCCTGAGCACATTTAACGGCATTTACAACTGAACACGCAACATAACGAGCAACGAAATAAACTCGCATACTAATTTGAACATGTGTGTGAGCTTGTATAATTTACAAACATTTCATTGTAAATTATTAATTAAACATTTTTGAAATACATATGTGCAAGTACTTAAATATTTATGGAATTTTTACATAAGGCTCGTAAAACTTGAAACCACTGTGTACAAAATTTAAATTAATCTTTCAGGTTAGTTTAATTAAGTTTTTAAGATGCTGACAAATCCATCAATGTGCTGACAGTTTACAATACCAGACCATTTCCACGACAAAAATATAGTATATTATTTTTTTAACTTTCTTTTAAAAAATGTTTGTTTAATATCGATTCAATACATTCGCCAATCAGTCACTTTTAACAGCTGACGTGAAGAAAAAAAGTAAGCGCTAAATTAAAATCAGATTTTTAGGAAAATCACGTTTAAAAAAAATCTCCATGTCTATGATTCAACACTTAAAATTATGGTTTAAGAGCTTTTTACAGATTAAAATTTGAGGTTCTATTAAAGTTTATTTGCATTAAATGAAAAAGAAAGCCGACTAGGAACCTTTGCAATTAATATTTAACTTAAATCATTTAAGTTCATTCATTTAGATTCATTCACATATTTTGCTTATCAAAATTTAGCCTTTTTAGCCGTAAAAATAATTATAGCTGCAATACACAAGACAGCAACAATAGCATATAGCACATATGATAGCCATTCCAAGAATGTTATTGGTTGCGATGCGTCCAAGGAATAATTCTTGGTTATGCAGTTGAACAATAAGGACCCACAGTGTACCCGACAGACATCTTTAGTAACTCGACACTTTTCCCAATCGAAACACGGTTTCGTGTGATCATCCGCACAGAAATTTAGGCAATTCGACGAACTGAGCAGATCCATTGAAGTACCATTTTGAAACCAACATTGACACATGCGGGTGCAATTTGTCATCTCCAACGGAAGAGGCCTATCATTCACTTGGGCAGAAACACTCAGAGCCATACCCATTATCAGTGCTAATAGCACCCGGAGCAAATTGCATTCAGTCATGTTGAGAAATCTTTATATTGTTCTTTTACTGCGCCCAAATGTCGCCCAGCACGGTTCGAATTCAACTGAATGCAGCACATTTAACTCCACTTCATTGAGAATTTGTGATTAAAGAAAGAGTGATTAACACATACTTAGTATGTAGTGAGCATATGGGTCAACGTCATATACATATATTACTCATGTTCTTGATATTAAAACTTATCTGCATACGTACTTTTATAAAACTCATTCATGCCAACAGACTGACAATCAAAATATAGCGCTTATCGTTAGAGCTACGTAGGAATTATATTTCTAACAATATGTAATATCAATTCATGACGTATATATGTATTTTGATAGATTATTCCACTTATATCGAAAAATGGCTGTAAAATTTTGTATGAAACTTCCACATAGTTTCAACAACTTGAAATATATATTTTAAAATAAAATTAAAATTCAACAATAAAAGCTTATCGAAAAACAATTTTGCGATCTACAAAAATTTTTCCAATGAATGCAAAGTATTTAGAATGTTTCTAGATGTAAAATAAAATGTTTGTCCTAGAGACATTAACAAATCGACCCTATGAGTGGCAAATTAAGGTCAAGGTAATTTTTGTTTAGTGCATAAAAACACGAATTCATACGAATCTCTTTAATTTTCTTTTTTTAAATATGTGTAAAATATTGTGATGATAAAATATGCCTCTCTTATGATGCGTTTTAGTCTTATAATTAACTTTATTTATGATTATATACAAATGATAAGGACACATTATGCTCATAAATTGTTCGGTTTCATGCCATCATTTTCATATTGTTATTTTGTTTTGGGTTGAGTTTTGCAATTGTTGAACTAACTTTTCTATTAGCATACGAAACGGTGCAACTGTGTGGGAGACAGACAACAGGATGGTAGATGGGAGGTTTCTGGTTTTTTTTAGCCACATTTGCCAGGTTTGTGCACATTAATTAGTTTGATTTAAGTTGAGATGCGACCTGTTAATGACGAGCAGGTATCTGTCTATTTGCCACACACACCTCTCATCACCCAAACACTTCATATCTTCCCTTTATACTTTCCCCTGTCAGGCTATCTGTTTACTTTTGTGTGAGGGTCTTAAAACTGAGCAAACTGTTAACGTGCGTCCATTTAACTTTGCAAATGTAACGCAGAGGATGAGAGGGGATTCGGTTTCTGGTTTGCGGTGGGCGGTGGTCTGTGGGCTGTAGGCAGTAGACAAAGGGGGGGGACGAAGTTCGTTGGTTCTTTGTGCTCGTTAAAAAATTTTCGCGTTTCATTTCATGCCGCACAAAAAAAAAATAAAAAAGAACAACAACTGCCAAATGCGGTCGAAAGCAAGAGAAAGAGAGAGAGTCACAGTTCACACACAGTCACATGGCTGATGTGATGTGTTGTGTGGAACCATAAAAAGCTGACGAAATATGTGCTTGTATTTGCCGTACTACACTATATGCATATTTCGAGTCTGTTTTCCTCTCGCTTTTGGTTTATAACCTTTTAAAGGGTATTACGAATAGCGAATGAAGCATAGGCGAATAACAAAAATATGTATTTTTATAAATTTGGCACATCATTTTTTTAATATTAGACATATAAATTCTAGAATCTATTAAATAACGTATACATTCAATAATATTTTGTAATAGGACTTCTCATATAATTAAGTTCTTAACTTTTGATTTTTGCATCAAAATGATTTTATAAAATAAAATACTATTTTTGTAAGCTATTGAACAAAAATAAGCATATACTTAAGTGTAAACTTACACACTAAATTCGTTTGTTAATCAAGAGCATCTAGTCTTCGTATTATGTATTTATTTTACATAACATCTGCTTCATTCTTTTTTGTGATTATTTACACTCAAACAAATAGCGCTTGAAAGTTTTTCTTTTACCCCGATGTGTGTGTAAGTATGTTTATGTGAGTGTATACTGTGTTGTATTCGTCATGTGAGTTTGCATTTCCTGCCTGCATTTTCAGCCTGAGTGCCCCATGAAACACTCCCAACAGTGCAACAGCCCGCACTCCCCGTAAGCGTGCTCCCTTTGCCAGCCGTTTGTTAAACTTAATTTTACGCCTTTTTTACAACTTGCAGTTTTATGTTGTAAAATATACGTATGGATGTACATGTGTGTAAGAGAGCATATATAAAGCACTTGCGCTACAAACATATAAACACACGCCGCTAAGAAAAAAATAGTTAAAAACTGGGTCCCATACAAATAGGCCTGCAAAACTGTCGCATCATCAGAAATATTATATATATTTTTATGTGCACAACATATCATGTAAGGAGGGAAACTGCATCATCATCACCCAGCACTTATGTGATAACCCTAATCGCAAACGGCCCGCGAATGTCTCCCCAACTGATGACCTACACTCACCTGAAACTGCGCTCGGAAATGTCCTGCAGTTCGTTGTCGATTAGCTTCAGTGTCTTCAGACGCAATCCCTGGAATGTTTCATCATCGACGGTCTGCAGATGCGTATTCGACATTTCGATATAACGCACGCTGCTATGGATGAACTCTGTAAACAATAAAGAGAGAAAGATAAAGCGAGAGTTTTTTTTTGATGAGAGGACATATTGATATACATCGACGTAGGAATCAAAATGACGTCGCGTTGGACCACCCAGTTCATCATTCAAATTGATTTTAAACGGCATTTGAAGCGTTTCCCATAACCCGGAGGAGAAGCGATCTGCTGCTGCCAGAGCCCGGGGACGTGGCTAACGATGATGGCTTTTGTTTTGGCAGTTTGATAGCAGGCGCGTTAAAGCAAATGGGTCATCAGCGAACCATTGCTCCTCACAATGCGCACACAAGAACGGGAATTAAGGAGGGTTTTTCAAGTCAGGCCACTGGACAGAACCCAACGGGCAGGACTTTGATTTTTATGCACTTTTTCCGTTTTCCGGACTCCCAAGCTCCCCTCCCAATCTTCCGCCCCTCCATAATAGGACAACGGCCAAAGCAATTTAAAAAGGCACTTTATATATATTGGAAGAGTGACATCCCTAAGAGAGACAACAGAGCTTCGCAGGCTGACTTCATTGGCATGCGAGAAGACTGTACAAAGTGTATAAAGCATTAAGCAGAAAATACATGAAATGAAATATGTATATTTATAATACGCTTGTATATGACACAAGTATATCTGCTTGTAAAATGAATAAATAAACAAATGAAATAAACAAAATTAAGGCCCTACAGACTTTTGAGACTATGCAGATAGAATAAGTCGTTAAGGTTTAAATAAATGTGCGAAAGGTGACTAGCAATATGTACAGAACATATACCAATCGGAATGTATAGTCTTAACTAACAAAATGCACACTACTAAGACTATTACTAACTCACCAGGCTCATAAGGCAAGGGGTTGTAAGTGAGACGGACAAAATGTAAATGATTGCAGCGGATGATCATCTTGATCATCCCAATCCGCCAACCGGCTCAAAAGAACAATCGCATAATCGATTTTCAAGAAATATCAACAACTCACTGTGGCTTGCTCGTCGTAGATAGTTTGCAGAATTAAGTTTGATTGCTTATTTTTTGATGAACGGTCGTTATAAGTAACGGAAAAAATTGTCAAAGTTTGAATAAGGCATGAAAACGATGCAAGATAATTAAGATTTGTAATAAAAGTACGCGTAAAACTCGATCTCAATTTTGCGACGAACGATATTAAGTTGAATATACATATAAATTATTCTTAAAAAAAAGTTTGGCAATTTTTCCCATTGCTTAAAAAAAAATAATTAAATTAATTGTAAAGGTACTGTTGATCATCGGGGTTTCCTTAAGAATTTAATACTTGATTTACATATATTACGCTTCTTGACCTATTTGAATACTGAAGCTTTGCCATGTGATACACATGTAGCTTACATTTAAAGTTTACATCGTAAATACAAACTGAAAAAAAAAACATTGTATTTTTTGGAATTTCCAACTTGAATTTTGTAATAATTTTATTCCTTTGTAGAGATTTAATTTTTAATTAATTAGCAAAAAAAAACATTCAACATTCAAATAGAAAATGTTGGACATTCCTCTAACAAAGTTGCTATTTGCGATACGCTTATATTAGAGAAGGACTCTCGTTTACGAATAGTTTTTTGAGTTTACAACTGCGGGCACTACGAGGACCCCTCGGGGGGTCGAGTGTCGCAATTAATTTGCGATTCGTTGAGCATGTGTTAATTAACAATAGTGACAAGGTCCTTGGAGTGCGCCCGCGGCTCTCGAAGGAGAAACACTGCGCCGAGGAGGCTTATGGTGTCGCATCGTGTACTGGCGCAGTTGTACACATGGTGACCATGTGTTTTTAGCCTGATTATACGCAAAAGGCTCTCCAAAGGGAATTTTCATGTCATGCTTGTCAGCTTAAATTATGGCCTGACCTTACCTCAAGCAATGAGGCAATGCGGCACATTCCTGGCCACGCCTAAGCTGCCGCCTCCTCCCAACGCCTGCTCCCGCACATAGACAAAAAACAAACATTTTTTTGAGTGTTGTGCCCCGATGAGGAATGGGGAATGAGTGCAGCCACACAGTCGTGGCCGGCTAAAAACTGACGTGCAACATGAAAATGCACTTTTCGCTTTTAATTGAAAATTTTTTACGTGAATTGTCATTTATCTTTTTTGCTGGTTTCGGTTCGGTTCGGTTTGGTTTGTTGCTAACTTGTATTTTTTCCTTTCATATATTTTTTTTTATTTATTTTGGGTATTTTTAGTTAGCAGCTTGCTGCCGGCTTTTCCAAAATACATGCACAGATACTGTATACAAACACAATCACATACAGATGCAATGACACATAACATACAATATGCATGTCTCTTACGGACATGCATCGTGTCGGGAAAAAGTCAAAGTGAAATGCGAGAACAGATTGTCAGATTGTCATTGATTTGGCCGTGAACATTTCGTAGCAGCATTTCAAACATTTGACTGCACTTAAACCATTAATGAACAATCACTAAAAGTATCTACACTTACATATATGAATGGTATATGTATAAATAAATTAGCTGGCAATTGCTTTCAGCCATATCTAATTTCAATTTCAAATGAATTTATTTAAATTAAAATTTGGTATACCCACGCTTGGATATGTATGCAAAGATTTCATAAGTTTTCTTCTTCTTTCGTAATCAATTAAATTTAAATTGAACCTAATTTATTTTCATTTAAATTGAAGCAATAATAATAATTGTCGGTCTGTGCAATTTTGGTTATTGCAAAACGGAATTATTTATTTTATTTATTCACAGGCGCGCAGCTAAGGGGGCCAAAAGGGGCGATTTGCCCCGGGCCCGGAGTTAACGGGCCCCGCGTTCTAGTGCCTCTGATAGACTGTCTTAAATACCGTAAAAGTGAAGAATTTTTTTTTGTGTTTTTTCAAATTTTAATATTGAAATTCAATTGAATTAGAGTTGGACCCCATGCCTACAAATATAAGCTGTTGCAGCCCCGATTACATTTTAAGGCACAAAATTCACCAAAGTTATTTCATTTTTGTCTTGTATTTTGTCATATATTTTCATTTCGGACATACTACCTTGATCAAAAAGCTCCCGAAATCACCACCGTGTGGTGCTCTTAGTTAACCGTTTTTATTTTTCGTTCTTTTTTTTTAGGTTGCCACATCTGTCATTGACATTTTATAAAATTTCCAGTGTGATAGTTTTACATTTCTAAAAGTTACGCCGTGTTGAGTACATCTGCTTTTGTGCCTGTCTCGATTTTGTATCTTGCATGAAACGCCTTGTAGCTTCTGAAGCTATTTCAGAATTTTGGCTACGAGAATATGTTACCTCAGATATGTATCATCTTAAGACTTTTGCAAGTTCTGTCTCTACCTGTGGCTGCTGGAGAAAGGGCCTTCAGTAAATTAGCTTTAATAAAAATATATTAAGGTCTAGGATAAGTTTTGTAATTAACTTAAGAGAGGGAATAAAAAAAAATTTTAAAAAAGGGCCCCCAAATATTTATTTTGACCCGGGCTAGCTGCGCCCCTGTTTATTCAATTCAAAGTTTGCTAGGAGCTTTAATATAACTTAAACTATCTGAACATACCGAAAATAAACGCACACACATACTTGTGTGCACTAAACGGCGATATACGCAAACAGCTTACATCTTAATTACATATCGCATATTAATACAATATTAATCATACGCCCTGTTGACACGCGCAACGGGCAGCAAACGTGGCAAACGCATTGGCCATGCACGACGGCAGCTTGGCGACACTGTGTAAGTTTGTGTGTACGAGTATACTCGTAGAATGTGTGCATATCTAAGCTGGCCAGCTGTTGTTGTTGCTGTTGCTGTTGCCGTTATGAGTGGGATACCAAAACACAACATATGGCGTTAATAAACTTCTGGTCGTTGCCCGAAGGCTTGTGCAGGAGAAGCAAGCGACAACGGGAGTACTATGGAGGACAGTTGGTGGCAGTTGAATGTCCATCGTACCTTTGGCTTGTATTTTATGGCCTCAAGTCAATTCTCTGACAAATGCCGAGCATATTTATTTATTTACTTTTGCAGCCAACGTCGTCATTTCCATCCACTTGCTTCTCTCTTGGTTCTCGCTTTTTGTTTCTCGTTTGCGTCACTTGCCAAGTGTTTATTCAACTCGCCAAAAGCAAGCAAATAAAAAAAATATCAACAACAACAACAATAATAAGACTAGGACTGAATTTAAGGGATCATGAGAAATAAAATATTTTAAATAATACTTTGCATAAGCCTGAAGTTGAAAGAGACATACAAACTAAAAAATTCAGCGAGTTATTTACTAATCAAAAACTATTGAATATTAAAATTGAAATATGTTTTATCTCTTTTTTCACTCATTTGTCATGACAACAACGAACTCATCAAAATGCACAGCAAGGCATGTGCTTTTATAAATTAAATATAATTGTTTATGCATTTGCCTTTGAAATCTTAGTCAGTTTTGAAATAAAAATAACTAGTAACGTATGTATAAACATATTGTATGGCATCTGAGTCGCAAAAATGCACAGCAATATATACAATAATGTAAATATTCAAAGAGCATTTTGTTATGAAAAAAAAAATCAGTAAGAGCATGATTTCCATAGTATTTTTAATTTTAAATAGATTAAAAAGGACAAGAGTTAATTACATGAAAATTGTTAGAACTGTGAATATGATAAGTGAAATCTCATTACATTACATTCATTAGAATTGAACATTGACTTTTTTTTACAGAAATAGTAAAATTCGAATTAACAGATAAAACTATAACTGGTGCACTTCGGAATTCTTAAATAATCAGGGGTGTTCCAGAAATACTAACCAATCGTAAACAAAAAAAGCCCATACAGCTCTGGTTGTTTTTCGTTTGCAATTGGTTTTAGTTTCTGGCACAAGCCTGAATATAAGTAAGTAAATAAATTTATATATATCAACAAAATAAAAATTTCAAATGTTTTTAACAGAGGAATTTGATGAAGTAGTCAAATTGAGAAATTCTACAAGAAGAAGTTCGATATAGAGCAGATAAAACAACAAAAAAAATGGTATGTAGATTATGTAGAATTTAAAAGATTCTCCTAAAATTTATATATATCTCCAACGGCAAGGACTACTGACTCCGACTCTGAAGTTTGACAGAGAAAAGCTTTTTAGAGAGAAGCTCAACAGAAAGAATCTTTAAATGTGGAATTCAAAATTATCTGTAAGGCTCTCAACATTTTTTAAATGATGTTAAAGAATTTGCGACAAATATGTATATCATCTAAGTGTAGGCCAGTCTACTGCAAGATTTATATGCCTCAATATGTAAGGTACCTCCCATTCTCGGCCGTGTCATCCGCCTTCACCCGAGACCTCTTAACGTATGTGCTGATGAAGATTACGTCAGCTGAAAAGTTATTGTTTTTGGCCTGGCTTTCATACGGGAAGGCAAGCGAGCTGGCAGTAAGAAAGTGTGGGCTTCATTTATATCCATATACTTTCGTCTGCAGCAAAGCCAGGGCCGGGAGTAAGAGCAGGAGCTGTAGCCAAAAGGATGACAGGACCAGGAAACGTGCGGCAGCTGTGCGAACTGCCTGCCCGTCTTGTCCGTACGTTCATTTTGTTTCGGCTTTTCTTGCCTGAAATAGTTTCGTCATGAAAATTGTGGCCAAATCGAACGATGTGGCTGCCTTTGTTGCTGCTGTAGATGCCACTGCAGATGGTTTCCATTGGACTAGATTCCCTTGGGGCGCATCAGCAGCAACATTGGCCAAGCGTGAAAATGACCAGAAACATTAAAAATAAATCTAAATTGCACATTTTTGGCTTAAATATCATTTACGAACACAACACAATGGAAATTTAACTTTAAATTGCGTACATAAAGGACACAAAATGTGATTTTTTTTTCTTCTGTCATGACACATTTGTTTTTGGCTTGGCAGCTGCTTTATTCTTTCCCATTCTCTCTCCCTTTCCCGACCCTCAACTCTGCCTGCTATTGCTGCATATTTTTGGCAACACAAATTTCGGAATTTTTAATGAATTTCAAGTCGTTGTCATCGTTGTTGCAATTCCCCTGAGTGTCCCCTCATCGTGCCCCTCACAGTTGCATATTTCTGTGTATTTTTGCGTGTGCGCTGAAAAGTATGCAATGTCTGCTGTACCCGAAGTCCTGTGCCCCATGTCCTCTGTGTCCTGCATCCGAGCATGCCTGTGGCTGTGGCAATTCTAGGCACATGCTGACCCCTCCCTTCCACACTTTCTCTTCTTTTACTGCCCGCAATGTCCAGCTGTTGGCTGTTTTTCGGGCGTGGCACGCAATTAGCCCGACTGTCAAGCAAAGTGTTTTCTCTGGTCGTCCGCTCGCCTCAGTTTTTTTTTCCACATTAGAATTGCTAATTGCCAAAAGTTTTCGGCAGCAGCAGCAAATGCATTTCTTCAATGCAATTCACCGACGTGGAAGACATAAATTGCATTCAAGTGAGACATTTGTTTGAATATATTTTGAAGAGCAGATTGTAATTGTTAAACATGTAATGTTCGATAGACGGGCACTTGAACAGTGGAATGTGCCACAAAATGCCATAAACTAGCACAGATTGCCACATGGAATGCCTCGCCTCTTGCACCAGAAGACCAACTTCAAAGTGTGTTATGTAAGGTTGTTAGTTAGCAAATCAAATGCTGATGATAAACATGAGAGTTGAATATTAAAAAGAGCAATGCTCTAATTTTATTAAATCTGAAATATTTTTTAAATGCCTTTGTATCGAAAATCAATAGGAGGAAACCATTCCAAATATTTTTCAAATAACAGTTCATTAAAAAAGTTCATAAATGTTTAATAAGATACAATATCTACGACTGTACACTCAAATAATTGTTTTGCCAAGATACAAATTTTACACATTTTATTGCGCAAATAACTCCCATTCCGTAGTTAAAATTTTTATTTATCTCTTAGTTTATAAAGTACTTTGTGGTTTTTTGAGCAGGTTAATAAGGAAATAATAAACTTCATTAAAGCTTACTATTTTAAACAAGTCGGATAGGCTATAGTCGAGATTTCGACTATAGAATACTTGTTTAAGTATATACCATAGTAGTTAATAGAAAAAACTATCTATTAAAAACTAATGCATTCGTTTGGGAGCTTGTATTGCCTAAATGATTGATAATTTCAATTAGCCATTTCTGTCGTTATACTTGTCCGATCTGGCTGCGATTTAGTGGGATATATAATATTAATAGATAATGTTAATTACCAAAACTAGCTGTGTTTTAGCGATTTGCGTGGGTGGAGGGGCGTGGCTAAAATTTGAAACAAATTTTATACTAATATACAAAAATCTGTATGCCAAATTTTGTTACTCCAACTATTATAGTCTCTGAGATCCTTTTGTTTATAAAGAAGGACAGACATTCATGGCTATATCGACTCTGCTGTTAATGTTGATCAAGAATATATATACTATACAGGCTCGGAGATGACTCCTCCCTGTAACATACATTCCTACGAACACAATATATCATTTTACTTATTTCTTAAGTAGCGGGTATAAAAATATAAAACACCAACCGAAAATCTCCCAAATCTCTATACATTTTTGGGAGATTTTCGGTTGGTTTCGGTTTCTGTGACACCCCTGAATATGTCTATTTATTTCAAACAAGATCACAAAACTTAAAAATCAAAATTTTCCTCCCTTGAGTAAACTAATTTCTGTCATATTTAAATTCTTATCTATAAAATATTTTGTAACTCGGGCACAATACAAATTTATTGATTCTGAAATCCGATCATATTACGTGTTTGTATGTAAGAAAGGAATAAAAGTAGCAAAAATATATGCAAGAGAAGACAATTTGTAAAACATCGTTAAATTTAAAAAAATATTAATAATGAATGAACCCGCGCCTGCATGAACCTGGGTCTAACACACCATCCTCTGCACTACTTAGGTACTGAGCTCGCTATCTGTCCAAACACTGCTATATGTTCATAAAATAAATGTATGTCTTTGTTTTGTCAAATTGATTTTTAAAATGCCATGATCAAGCGAGATTCAAACCCGGAATTTTGGCTTCTGAATCTAACACACCATCCTACTACACTACAAACACATGTAAACAGAAAATACTTGGGAGCCTTCACCTTTAATTTAACGCTATTGCAGGGCAAAACCCCGCCTTATTTCCGGATGAAATTTTCTTTAGATTATTGTGGCCAAGTATCAAGGTCGTACGTCAAACCGTTTGGCCTGTACAATGCTAATACAGTCAGTCAGTTGGACAAACAACTTTATATATACAGATATAAATTTAAGAGCTCTTAATTGTATAAAAAATAATGCGAGCGAAACGTTTACACAAAGAAATTTTAAAAATATGAAATTGCTTGTAGCAAAGAGAAACACATTGCAGTTACTCACAAATTTGATAAATGTGAATTTAATAAAACACTAGTCGGAAAAGCTATAGTAGAGATCCAGACCATAGAATACCCGTTACTTACTTTAATATATATAAAAGTACTTTTAAAGAAAATACTTGTTTTGTGCTGAAAACTTTAATTCGCCATAACTGCCATAACTTAAAAACTGTGAGTATGGTGGTTTTTTGCGATTTACGGGGACGAAGGTGGGCGTGGCTTAAATTTGAAACAAACTTGATCTGGGTGGGGTATATAGAAGACTGTTGGTTAAAGTTTGGTATCTCTATCTCTTATAGTCTCTGAGATCTAGGCGCTCACACGGACGGACAGACGGACAGACACACATGGCTATATCGACTCGGCTATTGATGCTGATCAAGAATATATATACTTTATAGTTTTGGAGATGCCTCCTTCTCCCTGTTACATACATTCCAACAAACACAATATACCCTTTTACTTATTTTTTAAGTAATGGGTATAAAATCGAAACAATAGACAAAAAACGAAACAAATGTTGCAAGTAAATTTTTGTAGATTCGCCGAACATTGTGGCAGATAAATTGGCAATGCGGATATCAGTAAGCCATCGCCCATCCCTCATCCCCCATGCCACATGCCACATGCCCTATGCTCCATGCCTCATATTTTCATTTCCATTTCCATTTGCAGAGCAATTGTAAGCCAAGAAAACTTTTCAATAGCACGGCTCCGGCTCATATCTGACAGCTGGCCAGGCCTGCACGCTGTTGCCTTACTGCCAATGACTGTTTGTGTCTGTGTGTGTATTGCCAGTCAACAGTTTTCGTTTGCAACTTTATGCGGCAACTTGATGTTGTTTGCATTTTGCAGCACTGGAGGTAATGGTAATATTTTGGCACAAGACAACAATCGCAACAAAAAATAAGAGGAGGGATGAAAGAAGGGGGCGTGGCATGTGGAATGGTAACGAAATGACAATGAAGCACAAAACTTGCCATTCATTACTTAAAAACTACAAAATTAGCGTGGAATTTGCCACAGCAATCGTTAAAAACTTTGTGCCAGGCGGGGGCTGAGAAAATGAGGAGATGGAGAGATTGAGAGTTGGAAGTTGGGGGAACTGTGGAAGTGGAGAAGTAAAGAGAGGCAGTGCCAGAAGGACAACCGAAAAAACTTTATTTTTACAACTAATTGGCAAACTTAAATGTAAGATTTAATTTTGTTGTGGGAAACGCAGTGCTCGGCAATGTTGTTTGTCTGTCGTCGGGGCCAGGACAAAGCCGTTTGAAGCTTCATTAAAAAATTACATTTCGCTCTGGGCGGCAACAAGAGAAAGAGAAAGACAGAGGAAAGGAAGGCGCAAGTGGCAACAACTGGAGTTGGGAAATGGAAACTGGTAACCGGCATTGTCGCGTTTGTCGTTGTGGCTGTGACAATTTATAGCACAACCAAACAAAAATATTTGCCACATAAATAAAATGGAACAAGTTGGCCCGCACCTGCTCCTTCTGCGAGAGGATATATTGACAGCGGGCAGAGAGTGCCGGAGAGTAGGTTGACCAATACAAAACGGAAACATCTGCTGTTCAGATACCTTACCTGGAAACTTGTAGAGCGCCACCTCGTTGCAATTAATCTCAATCAGCGTGGACGTCTCGTTGGGCAGTCCGGCACACTGACACATCGAGTTAAGTGGACAGGCGTACAGCACATCCTGCTGCTGACTGCCGAGCAGCGCCGCCGATCCTCGCACCGGCGGTGGACCTCGTGCCAATGCTCGTGCCGTGTTCCTCGCCATGCGAAGCTGCTTTTGACCCCCAATAACTGAAGCACCACCGCCTCCGCCATCGAACTGCCAGCAGTGCGCCGTGCTCACCAGACAAGAGATCAATGCCAGGTACAGGTGCATACTGCAAAGATATACAAAGATACAAAGGGTTTGATGAGTTGAATGGCAGTGACTGTACATAAATTGAGAAATGCAAGCTTACAAAACTCTAAAATTGATAGTTTGATTTTTAAGAGACATTAAAGATCTTAACTATTCAAAACTAAAAGATAAATTGAATTATTAGTTTAATTATTTGATAGCTTTTAAAGAGCAAATAAAGATCTAACATTTTTTAGTAGTCATGTATTGACTGTATCTTTACTCCATAAAGCAAGTTTGCAGCACTCATAAGTTAGTAATTAGGTTTTGAAAAATATTTTATATTGTTTAATGCTAGTTGAGTGATCCTAAATATTGTTTCTCAGAATTCTGCTAAAATTATAAATATGAATTGTAGAAAAGTTTAATAGGGCCAGATAAAAAGTTTAAACGAGTTGGCAGTCCTTTTAGATTAAAGCTCGTTTAAGAGATGGTAGCTATTAGTACTAATTTAAATTTTTAAATTGATCGGCAATCATCTTCTTTTAAAAAAGAATCCCCCAATAAAATGAACCAAAATAATTGCATGTATCAATTATAAATAAATATGTATATTATACATTGTATAATCTAGCTTGCAATAACTACAATGAACAATGAACTTTATAAAGTATATATTCTTGATCAGCATCAATAGCCGAGTCGATATAGCCATGTCCGTCTGTCCGGCAGTCTGTTTGTATGAACATAAGCATCTCAGAGACTATACGAGGTAGAGCAACCAAATTTGGCACACACATTTCTATATACCCCACGCAGATCAAGTTCATTTAAAATTTTAAGCCACGCTTCCCTCCGCCCCCGAAAATTGTGAAAAACCACCACACCCAAAGTTTTTAAGATAATACAGTTATTATGGTAAATAACGTTATCTATTAATATTATCTATAATCTCACTTAACGGGAACGGGAGTATTAGCTAACCAAAGTTATTAATAAAGTTTTGTTAGGTAGTAATTTCTTTAAAGTACTTAAATATATATGAAAAAAAGTAACGGGTATCCTATGGTCGGGATCTCGACTATAGCCTTTCCCAAATGTTTTTTAACTCTATACTTAAAGTTTCCCCAAGTATTGGTTGCAAGTTGGGACTGTAGAATCTTCAGTGTATTTTAGATTACAACATGTTTAAAGAACGTCACGCCCCATACATAAATTGTAACCTACTGTATTGAGTTGCACTTAGATTAAAGTCCACATGAGTTGAAAGAACCATGAATAACACGGTATATGTACATATATACAATATGTATCAGTTCAAGAGTGAACAATGCTAGACTGAATAATACTCTGTAAACAGCTTTAACATAATCCTAATCTTCATTCTTACTCATTCACGCTCAACATATTCACAGGAACTTAACTGCTAGTATGTATGTTACGTATGTGATGTTGGCATGCTCCCCCTTTAGTCCCCTGATTGGCTACAGAGTGTGGAAAAATGCACTTCGTAAAATATACATAAAATAATTTCCCTGGTTTGCAGTTGAGCCAAGCAGTAAAGAAAATAAATATACAACCACTTTTTTATATTTGAAATAAGTAATACATAAATATTAAAAATATTGTCGCACTTCGCTGTAATACTATATAAATAATATTCTAAAAAATAATAATAAATTCTTCAACAATTTTATGATATCATTTACCGCTCGAATTGATGTGAACTTATAGTATATTTAAAATGACGACTGATTCTCAAATTCAGGTTGCGAGCTGTTGGAGTTAATGGAGCGCGGCATATAAAGACGCTCATTAGAACAGCTCTGTCAGACACCTTCGGCCCAGGCATTTATTTATTTGTCGCTGCTTAGCATAAATCGCACGTTATAGCGAATGGAATGGCATAAAATTAACGGTGCTCCCGCCCATGAGCTTGAAACACCATCAAATGGCAAAAACTCAATGGAACAGTGTGATCAAAAAAAGTATGATATAAAACTAAACACATATAAAATTTAATCCAATCTTTGAATTATCTAATTATTTATTAATAATAAATTACTAAAAAATATTTCTTAATGAAGATTTAGTAAGTAAGGAACATGAATTAATCATATTAGGAAAGCTTTTAAATTTTACGTAAAATATTAAATATAAACGAATATCGACTAATTGCTGGATATCAAAAGATAAAAAAAAAGTTACTGACGTTTTAAAAACATGTTAAAGTGTAATTGGTTAAAATAATAAAAAATTTGTAATCAAAATTTATAAGAATTTTTACAGAAATTACAAACACGAGAAAACATAAAAAGCTTTTAAATTTGTAGATCTCTTGGCATAATTTTTCATATTCGTAGAACTAATATATTTTTGTTTACTATTTTATTTATATATTATTTATTCGGATTTCTGAATAGTGTATTAGTTACATATTACAAAATCTATTTCATATATGTGCAGCATTTCTTACTTTAACTTCATTGTCTAAGAATAATAATATATTTCATAAGATTCTGCTACTTAAAAAGTAATTAATTTTTGGATATGTATAATTAACTTTTTACAGAGATTTTTAGATTATTGAAATTTTAAAAGAAATTTATTTGATTCATTTTTCATTAGTTTTTGATGATTTGAAGTCACTGTGCACATATTGTCGCCTCGTGTGCAACTCCTCGGGATGGCAAACGATGAAGTTTGCCTAAAAGCTTGCGACAATTCATGCAAATGAGCCGCAGTCACACACGGGCACACACACACATACTAACATTCTCATGCCTGTAACCTCTAAAAAGTGCGCAACCACAGCACGTAAGGACACACACTCACACACAGGGATATACACTCGGGCAGGACTCTCATATAGAGCGCGCGCGTATAAAACATGTTTCATGTACGTAGATGTGTGATGTTTATTTGACACGCCAAAGTATATAATAACAAATAAAAACTTTGGCATACCAGACGACGACAATGACGACGGCGACGGCGACAACTGCAAGGACTGCGGGGACTTTGACAAGGACGACGATGACGACGAGTACGGCCCATTAGCACGATTGTTGAGCTTTAAGACTCCGTTGGCTTGGGTACCTTTGTGCACATTACGAGGGCCCATAAAACTAGAGCCGAAAAAATAACAGAACATACCATTCTCTGATAGGACCTACGGAATATATTCTACAAGGCAACTCCAGAGCGAGGCATGTGTAAAAGTTATTTAAGATGGCAAGGAATTTGGGATAAATCAAATGTATGTTTTGTGTATAAATAAGACCCAACTATATTGTTTCTAAAACCATGAGTCGTAAACTTAGCTATACTTAGTCACAAAATTAAATTATGCAAAGAACAGTCAGTTGACAGATTTTTGAAGGGTAGTTCGCAGGAGCTCTCACATCCAGTGAGATTAACTTAAATACATCATAAATATTATTAAAGTCTTGCCACTAAATGTGAAATGAAATAATGTCAAAGGATATGTTTAAACACTCTTACTAAAATACGGTTTGCCTAAATTTCGTAATTAAAATGAAAGAATAATAAAATCCGATCTCATATTCCAAGACAGGTTGCTTAGAGTTTATTGGAAATCCATTAAAATTTTCAGTTTAAGATTTGTCAAAATGTATAACCCTAAGCTAAAATATATATATATCATTAGCAATTAAATTGTAAATACTTTTCAACTCAGATTTTCGAAGCAAAAGATCCAAACATATTTTACTGACCACATTCAATCAAAAGAAAACACCAAAATACTATTATGTAGAAATCTCAGCCAATTTGGAGAACATTTTAAGCTAGCTTTATGCGTAAGCGGGAGAGGAGCAAAAAAATTTAATTTGAAAAAATGGACGATTTTGAGAAGAATTTGAAATGCCAGTGTTCTTAAAATGTTTTATTTTTCTTGTTATATTTTCGATTCAATGACAGTACTGCCATAATATTATTTACAATTTCCGGTTTGTTTAATAAAACAAATTGTATATAAAATGTTTTGCTTTAACTAATAATTTTGTTAGTATCTGAATTTATTTTGTGCAGACGACTTTTGTGGAAAGCATTGCAGACACGCTTGTATTTAACGCAATGCATTTTGGAATATTACTGGAATAGGCTTTAGAACCTAGAAAAATTCACGAGCTGGCAATTTGAAAGTGAATAAACTATCGCAAGTATTTTGCGATGTAGCACTTTTAATTTACTCATAAGCACACTACAAAGTCAACCGTTATTACAAATTGTGTATAAATCGAGTTAGAGGAAAGAAGTCCATCACTTTATATTAAAGTATATTCGATTCGGATATTGTGAAACTAAAAACTTGTTAAGCAAATTCTCGAACAATTTATGTGTTTTGAGCCAGCTTCTTGGCGTCCTGAAACTGAGAAGCTGGATAAGAGCCAACAGACAGAAGCTTCTGAGAATCGAGCTGCTTGGAGCAGTGCCAAGGAGTCTGGCTAAAAGTCCAGCTGTCTCACGTCGAAGACTATGGAAAGTGAGCAAGCTAAGTAGGCAACCTGATGACGTCAAGCATCCTTGTGAATTCCGTATCTCATTCTTTCAGTTGAAGCCAATGACAAAGCAACAAAAAAGTAACTGTCACTTTGTGGAAACACAGGCCATAAAGAAAGTATTTACTTATGTTATTACGGTAAGTACATATTTTTATGTGGTGATAATAATGTGGTAGGAGCTTTCAAGTGAGCCCTGAAAATTGTTAAGATTTTTAAAATGAGTGTCGACTCTTCTTGGCATAGATGACGTATGCAAATTTTAGTTTGTTAAAATTAATTTAAATGAAAAAATTAAGTAAATGTTGCGATAATTTTCCTGCTTTTCTGTTTACACAATCATCTGCTTTCTCAGCAAATGATATTGTGCTTTGCTTAGCAATATCAATATCAATCTTCAATTGCCGTCTGCCACTTTTGTTGATTGTTTTTCATTATGTTGATGGTGACAAATCGAATCTGCCTTTTGCAACTTTGGCTGACCATGTAAAACAAACGATACATCACACAGCTGAGTGCGTCGAATGTGTGTGTGTGTGTATCTCCTGTCTTATCTTCATTTATGCACCTTCAAATGTATTTCTGCACACACACAAAGTCAGTCAGTCAGTCAGTCGGTCGGTCCGTCGGTCGTTCGGGGCAGGAAGGACACTCGACGGCTACGCCAGAAAAGATAAATATGTCGTAAAAGTTTTTTATTTGCGCTTTATTTTTGATACAGCAAATGACTAACTTGTTGGCAGACAGACAGACAGACAGCCATACGCAACGCCAATAGCCGCAGGTATACCAGAAAGAGACAACGAGCGAGCGAGTGTTAGTGAGATGGGAAGCAATGGAAACAAAGAAAGCAGGCGAGTAGCGAGTGACAGTCGAGCAAACGTCTGTCACGCACAGACCGACGGTTGTCCCCAATGCGGGCGTTGACTGCCCTGGCCCCGCCCCCTAAACCTTGACTGTAAACTTTAAAAAACAAAAATGAAATGGAAAAACAAAATGGGAACCAAGCCGAATGTTAAATGCACTTTGGTTTATTTAAAGACTACTTAATATTAAGCAAATGTGTATTAATTAAAAATCTGTTTCGAATTTGTATATACGAAAGACAGAGCAGGATGAGACATTATTATTTAAAAATAATATATTATCTTTAGCTAATTAAAATTAAAAATAATTTGATTAAGCACAAAGTTGTTTAATACTAATATTTATTCTCAATATAATAATATAAATATATAAATATAAGGTAGGATTCATAAGTTCATAAGTCTACTTCACCTTAAAAGAATTAACATTTCATTCATTAAAGAAAATATTAGTTCATTTTAAAAACACGTTTTAATACAAATTTTTAATTTAAAATCTTTTTGATTTAAACTTAATGCTTTTACAAATATATTTTGCTAATGATATCTAAACGCTTTTGTAACATTTTATTAAAAAAATAATTTTTTTAATATTATAACTTGTCTTGTTCAAAGCATATTATTACGAGAGTAATACCCCTTTTATGTTGAGGTATAACAAGCAGCTGGCAAAGCGCAAACAGCACAATAAACTGTCCCTTCTCCCACACTCAGTTGTATGTGCCGACTCAAGCATTGCCTGCGCTAAGAGTTGAGAGTGATACGAAAAGGTCAACAGGAGACAAGAAGGCCGACCACAAGTTTTTATTACGCATATAATGCCAGCGATTTGCCCGCTCATTCTCCCACACTCTCACACTTACTCACTCACTCACTCAGTGTTTTGGCCATGGCGTGGGGCCGGGTCTGCATCATTTTTATACATTTAATTTTTTATGCCGGTGACACAGTGACATCAAATGTCAACGAGCTGCAAAACAAACAGCAAAGGCAACATCGCCACCAGCACCAGCACCAGCACCAGCACCAGCACCATGACCAAGTATACAAATGTACAAGTTCTGCCCAACGAGTCCTGCCAGCCAACAGCATAAATATTTTGAGAATGAGTGTCCAGTGGGAGGGGGGCAGCGACGCAACGCAGGGCAGCGCAGCGCAAAGTCAGCGCAGCAAGAAAAATGCTGAAAAACGTAGCATACATTTGGGAGTCGTTTCCGTTTGCCAGCTCTGAAACTGCTCTGGCGAAAATTTGCGAGTTTGTGCGATAATAACATATGTAAGTTGCTTGTACATGAGTGTATCTGTGTATCGGTGTGTGTAAGTAGCATGCAGGTTTTAAATTTGGCCCATAAGCTGCCTGTTTGCACGACAGAGGAGGGGAGGTAGGCACTCGAGGCAGACAGGACTCCTCGTGGCCATATTTAAAGCCGACGCTCATATGAGGCTCAGAACTTTAAATGAACTTAACAAAGTGTATGTCAGAGTTTCTCTTCATGTTTTCGTGTGTGTGGGCCTGTGTGTGTATGTGTGGGGTATTTAGCGATTTTTCGCAGCCTTTGCCGACACGTAGGTGTACATAAGTTGACTGTGAGATACACTCGAGTTAATCGTCGTAAAAGCGCTTCAAAGTCAATTAGAAGTGCAAAGTTCATGGAAATTATTTGGTTTTGTTTTCTTTTGTTTTGATTTGTTTGGGTTTGTTTCATTTTACACAATGTTACAAAAGAAACAGAATACTTTTTGGTAGTTCATCTAAGAATTTTGAAAAGGGCACAGCAGTCAGATTTAATGTAATGAAACAAAAGTTCAAACAATTCCCACAAACTGTCAGCTTCAGAATGCTTTTAGCTATTTTGAAAATTTGTGCAAATGAAGAGTATTCGAGTTGTCGAGCTGTCGAGTTATAAAGCTATAATCATAATAATTTGCCCAACACTTCAATTCTGCTCATTTCATTGTTCTTTATAATTGCGGTTTACGCACACTTTTTGTACTATTTGCGGCTGCAATAAATTATTAACACGTTGGTTAGTACAGGCATAAAAAGCGAAATTAATATTTAAAAATCATAACACGACTAACAATATGAATGCACAGCTGCGGTTGAACAATATTTTAAATATATAGTATATGGACACGTTACCTGTTTATGCGCACTTAATACTATTAATTCATATTTTCTGACCTTATGATTATATCAGTAAGTTGTGCATGCTCTAAAAAAAAGGAATTAAAAGAAACGTAGAGAACTCAATTATCTGATTAACATCATAAATAAATTATAAATTCTTTAATGTGTCATGTAAGTGAAACAATTTAATATAAAAAAATTGGTTTAATAACGTCAGAATGTGTTATTTTAGAATACATTATAATCGGTATAACGGTTAATTAGCAGGGAACCTTTTCTACATTTTCTAAGATTTCAAAAATTAAATTAACGATCTCACTGTAAACATTTCTTACTAATTAGTTTCTCTAAAGTTATTTGACGACTGATGTAGTTAAATTCCTTGAAAAAAATCTAGAAATTTAATTAATTTATAACAAGTTTGATTAAATTTAATTGTTAAATTAACAGCAGAAATCCATTTATGATTATAATTATATTCACTTAATAGCAAATCACATTTAACTGTTAATTATATTCCGAACCAAATATTTAATTGGTTTTCAGACGCTTTTCTTAGAATCGTTCATGTCAGATTTATTGCGTAATTCATGTTTCAAGCTTAAGTCCCTTCCATCGGTGTCCCTCTCTCTAGGAGTCTTAATTAACTGTTCAAAATGGCTTCCTCTCTTTAATACATTTTAATTGATTACCCGTAAAAGGCTGATAAGTGGTGTAGCATCTATACATGGTTCTCAACATCTTTTTAACAATATTGGCAAACGGGCTTAAAATGCTATTTTAAAATTAAATGGTAAGTGACAGACAATTAGACAAGTAAATTTGAAAAGAAAAACCAAGAAAAGTACGAATAAAGGCAACAAAAAAGGGAAAGGTTAAAAAAAAAGTGTTGGTTGCTTTCAAATTACAGTTGCCTATTCTATCTGATTGACTTTAGAAAAGACGCTCATACACACGCACTTTGAGATTCGTAATGCATGCTCTGTTTTTGCCACATTCTAGTTTCTCAAATTGGCTTTTTTGTTAGCCTGAATACTCTGCGTGCGAATTCTGCATTTTATCCAAAACTGCCTTATTCAAATTTTTGTGTTTTCCTTTCAGTAATTTACATGGTAACAGGCATAAAGCCAAGTTCCTAGCTCCTATAACTCGACCATGCAATTGTATTTACACACACTCGCACTCTTACACACACACACACAAACAGCACAGTCAACCCATACCTACAAATCATATGTCAAAATCAAAGTTAATCCCTTTGTGTTATGTACAGCAATTGAAATTATGTGCTTAAAGGCTTTAACTGAGCCTAACAAAATAAAAAATAAAAAAAAAATACAAAGCCAAATCGGCATTGTTGCATTCAGACCGAGAACAACAATCCCCAGAACGCAGCACAAATTGCGTATGTTGCCCCATTCTGTTGTATGTACGAACATACATAGGAACAATTTTTTTTTATTTTGCTTTTTTTTTTTTTTTTTTTGTGTCTGTTGCCATTATTTTTGTTTTTATTGCGCTATACATGAAACAATCATAAAAAAAGGAGTCGAGAGGCGCAATTTGAAACAACTGCGGCAAGCACTTGAACCCAAACGGTTGACAGCAACAAAAGTAACATCAACAACAACAACGACAACAACAACAACAATATACGTGTATGTACACGTATGCTTGTGTGTGTATATATATAACAACAACAAACAATAACAGATTTATTGCATATTTCGCACTGGTAATTGAGATTAAACAGTTCAAAAAAGCAGCCGCTTGGCATTTCATAAACCCGCAGGACACATACACTCCCACACTCACACACTCACACAGTCACACACACATATAGTACACATACAAGTATGCCCTTTATGGATATCGCATAAATTTAAAGACTCATATATCGTTTTGACCCCTATTCTGCCCCTGCCCCGTCCTCTCACAACCAACTGCTGTTAGCCCCACCGATCCAAAGGGTGCCACAGTCGAGGTCATCATATTGGTCATGCACAACTTGCATGTAATTCGTTTTAATAATTGTCAACTTGCCGCCTTTATTTATGACAAACTTTTAATAATTTAATTGCCGCTGCCCTCTGGCAATTGTTGTTACTGCTCCTATGTGGCTGTTGTTTTTGGCGTTGTTTCAATTGTTGGATTTGCCGCATTCGCATTTAATTGATAAATGCGTCAGTCGGCGCCTTGTGCCGGCCGTAATTATAGGCGATTTGAATAATTCAATGCGCAGCTCTTGGGCTCAGTCATTGCGTTTTGTTTACGCAATTAATTGTGCGGCCAAACACTGCACAGTGGTGGACACTTTATGAATAAAGTGTAAAACTGCAATCACGCCACTGACAATTCTTAGATCTAAACACGAACATACTTATATAATATTATTCTAGTTACAATTTCAACTTTTATCATACATTATTAAATCAAAAAGAATAATCCAAGAAAATAATGAGCGAGATTGATTAGCTAGGACTAACTAACTTTTTGAACGTTTGAATTTTATTCCTTAAAAATTTGATTCGAATATTTACCTTGTGTTAAAATTATATTTTTTGCAAACCACTGTTCTTTTGGTCATCATCTGTTGTCACAATAGAAAATGACACGCCTATATCTGTAAACCCAGTGATACAGCAACCTGCATTATATCAGTAGTGTGTTTTTATTAGTTTAAATATTTGTGTTCTGCAAAGTTAATTTATATTTATTAGTTCAATTTTTTTGCAATTATTAAGGCAAAAGAATATCCAGAATATCGCAGAATGTTGAGGACCAGCTTTGTTGTTGTTTGCCAAGCTTCAGGTGCAATTGGAGTTTGGTGTATCAGCTTCAGGTTTTTAACGTTTTCGGCACATAATTGCGGCGAAGCTCGAAGATAAATTACCCAAACTTAAAACTTTGACCTAAGCGCCGTTTCCGTGAGTAAGATTAATGATGCGGCAATTGCCAGCCATATAAACGGCAACTATCACAGCAACAACAACGGCAACGGTAGCAAGTTGGACAACTTTATGGGATTTGAATCAAGGGTTGCTTGTATTCATGAGTGAGTTGAGTGAATTGAGTGGGTTGGGTGGGTTGAGTGGCTCATGGGCAACAACATAATCATTTTAGCAGCAGGTAACTATGAATACATGAGAAAGAGAGCACACCACATGTGGCCAGGGAACCCGCCTAGGTGCCAATGGGTGCATATTTATGGATGAATACCTTACGCACACACACACACACAAACAAACATATACAGATACATATATGCTACTAGTGAGATACTCAGTAAAAGATACATTTATTGCTTTGCCATAAACTTGAGTAATAAATTTTATTTTTATTGTTCAGCTGACTCCGACTGCCTGACTGTCAGACTGCCTGACTGACTGCTTGACGACAGATGGCGTGGGGAGCTGGGGTGGGGTGCAGAGTGCCAAATTGGCATATTTATGACCAAGAGGTTCACGAAAGGCGTTGGCAAAATAGCAAAACGATAAACGACACTTCAATGAACTGAGTGTGGTCGTGATTTATACTAAGAATACCATCAGACGTATCCAAGTTTTAAAACGAACAAGATGAACGATGTAGGAGTACAAGTATCTCACGAATGCCACTCTTGGCTATTGGATTTAAGAAACGAGCCAGATCATTAATAACTTTGAGATCCCTCAAATTGAGCATATAGAATTTAAACTACTCTTAATAGCTTTGTTTAAGCTATCTTCAATCAGGCTCCAATTTCAATTAGTGCGTTTTAAACATGAGGAATTCAATCCGCAATCGGAGCTTGGCACAATTGCTTCATTATGATTTCAAACGACATTCGTGCCATGCCGCACAAATGAAGCTTCTGGCTTAGTCGAGAGTTACGCAAAATTTATGAATTTGTGGCATGATTCAGGCTAATCACGTGACACATAAAGCAGAGCGCAGAAGAAAAAAACCTTATTTAAATATCTTAATGCCTTTTATTTACGGGTAAATGCCATGTGGAGTTACATTTGTGTGTATTTGTGCGTGAGTGAGTGTGTGTGTGTGTGTGTATATAACTCGTGTATGCGAATATTCAAATTTCGAGCAGGTGTATAATTAAATTGGAAATTGCGAGTGGGCTCAGGCGAAATCTGGGCACGCACAGAAGTCGAAAACAAGGCGAAAATGTTTTCTGGGATTTCAAATTCTTCTAACTGACGATTGTCGCTCTCGCCTGCCTATTATGTTAAAGCACTTGACCCGCCGTCGAAAGGTCGAATTTGAAGGAAAGTAGCTTGTGAACTTTAAGTTCCATTAATATACCTTCGTCATTTTATTTGTTTGTGCTTAATTTGTGTTCAGCTATAAGCCATCTGATACATTGCAATCAAAGTCTCTAGGCCATATTCGTGTGGAACGAGTATGTGTGTCAATGACCCCCACGGGAGTAGCCAGGGGGAGGTGGGGATAGGGGCATCTAGGATTACGACCAGCCCAATTCAACGCTGCTATTGCCGTGGTACCGTTATAAACCTAATTAATGTATTAAACTTGCAAAATGTGTGATTCGTCTTGCGTTTTACAAGAGGACCGCTTGAGAAACTTTGAGAAAGCTATCAAGTAATAACCAGAGATTTACTCTTTAAAAAAAGCCCCAATGAAATTTGTTACTTTATAAATATTTATAAACATTTTTTTGAATAAATTTGTTTACTATTCTATACTATTTATTTAATCTTTTATTTTTCGACTCAACCATTTCTTTAAATTTTAAACGCATGTCTCGATATTTCTCTTTCAATCGTCTTTCAGTTAATATTTGTTTTTATTTTTTCGTTAAAGCATTTCAATAATACAACTTTGAAGTTATTGGAACAGAGAAAAAGATCGAATCGCGCTGAAAGTTCTTACAAGTAAGATTACGAACTCAAAGATATAAGTAGTTGAGCAACCCTCGCTTTGCGAAGTTTATGTAGCGCTTCTCTCATTAAATGCGTAAATTTAATTGGCTCCACGTCACACGCGTCGTATAATTAATGACATGAGTCAGAGCCACAGAACAAGTCAACAGAATGGAACTGAGCCATACAGAACAGACGAGGACATACGAGATGTGAGCTGAAATAAACATACTAAGAGAGCCGTCCCAACATCATCTGAATAAGTCATAAGGTCTTGACTTTCCAAACAATAGTAATACCAACAACAATGCAAACTACGACAACAACAACACTCAGCACAAATAAGCCATATCTGTTTCGTATTCGTATTGACTGGCAGTTAACATGGCCAGGCAAAAAGTTTGCTTGAGTTTTCAACTGCTTGCAAAATTGTCGTGTGCATACCAAAAAACCTGCAACAAGGCAACTACAAACACACAACACACAATTGCAACTGTCACCCATATACACATATGTACATACATTCGTATAGTATATACTATATAGTCTTCCGTTAGTATTTGGCAACAATTTATAAGGGCAATACGTGCAGGGCATATGCCGACGAAACTTCCTGTCGAGGACAAGCGATGACTCCAACTACGACACTGCGAATGTGGATCAGGACAAGAAGGAGTATGAGTTTGAGGATGAGGTTGAGGACAACTATGCGAGGTCCACGCGTGTGCATACCAATGGCAATGTTGGCAAACATTTTAAAAAGTCAAAACGGAACTCGCAACTGGTAGCTACAAATGCAACTTATGCAGGGACCTGTCCTGAACCTGCAGCAAAGAAAATTACAAGAATACTGCAATGCGAAGTATGATTGACTGTCATATACTCTCACTTTTAAAAAAAACAATTGGTCCAAAATAAAAATGTTTGTTTTAAAACTAGGATTACAATTTCGTCGAGAATCAAAAACTTTTACATATAGTATATAAAAAGAGTCTTGATGTAAGATTATGACTTCATTTCTTACTTTTTGTCTTTAAGATATTGCATAACATTTTCTTATATTGAAGATGAAATAAACTAAAAATTTAATTTTATACAAAATTTAAAAAAAGAAAATATATATTTTATTTGGAAGTGGACAAATATTATATTTTTTATTGTTTGTTTAGTTCTGATTTTATAGTACTTATGATTTTTCCAAAATGTTGATCATATAACAAAGAATAAATTAAATATTTATTATATTTCAAAATCAAATGCTATAAAAGTCTACAGAACAATTATTAAAGTATATGTCTTATAAATCATGACATCCCCTTTTGCAGCTAGCGTTTGTTGGAGCTCATCACATCCACTAAACGCACTTTTTTGCAGGGTATTGCTCTGAGCAGGCGAGCCAAGTTCTTGAAATTGCTCGCACTGCGTTGGCATGTGGCTCTGTTGCCATTGCTGATGGTCGGTTGGTTGGTTGGTTACTTTGTTCCTTTTGCTGCTGCTGCTGTTATACAATTCGATAATAAATATTACAAGCTAGACAACAACAAAAAGGAAAGAAAAGAAGAGTAGAATAAAAAACATGAAATTTAACAGCAAAGCAAAAAACAAAATACCGAAAAGTTGCGCTCACAAAACGAGCGAAACAAATTAAATTCGGCTTGTCGTTCTCTTTTCTTTTTGCGCTTTACAAAAATTTTTAGCAATTACGAGGCGTGTCAGGGGGTGGCAACAATTTGCATAAGTTGATGCCAGTGGGCAAGTGGGCGTGGCATTGACAGTTTGACTCAACATCGCATTGATTACAAGCTTGAAAATCAATTTCGAATATGCGACAATTGAAGTCAGAGCCACAGCAAAAAGAAAATATGCAACAAAATATGGCTCATTGTCAGTCGGCGCCTCAAGGTATGCTCTGATTTGTGCGTTCGTCTAAAGAAGAGAAAGCCAAAGGAAATCCGAAATTTGCTAAGTGCATGAGAAGTCAAGAAATTGTCTTCTTTGATTTTTAAAAGGGTTAGACATCATATTGTTAGGTGAAAGTTGATTTCAGTTACATTTAATATCAACAGTTTATTTGCGGAACATTGTTAAAAAAAAAACTAAAAGTTCTATTTGTACAGTAATTAACGACAACATTTAACATTAAAAAAAAACAAAAATGTTTGTCAGTTAAACTGTGTCTTTGGTATTATAGATATATAGCCAGTAGATACAAAGAAATAGTCAATTACTTTAGCAAAAGATTCCAATAAATACACATTACGATTTTATTTTCAATTTTCATGTCAACAGAACTAAGCGAACAATATTCGCGCTTTCAAAGTTATTACTTTGCATTTTGGCATATACATATACTCCTTAAAAACCCTTTATCGCTTGAGTATTAAATGCAGATATTTGACTTTATAAAATATTCTAATTAAGGCAAAATAGAAAAAGGCCTAACAACACTAACAGCGCTCGCTATTTAATAGGTGTCTTATTAGTTGTCCTTATATTTGGGTTTAATGAATTTTAAAAATGCACACTTGTGCCATCAAAAGCCTGCTGTAACAACTCACAACTGGACACAGGGTATCTCGTAGTCGATCAATTCTTAAGGTCTATTCCATGTTGTTATTATCATATGTATTTGCAGTCGTCGTGAAAAATGTGCTTTTTATGCTTCATTACGTCGCGTCTTCCTGTTGTCAGTTTTTCTTTACATTTCGTTTAACATTTGTCACTTTTATAGTCGCATATGTGTGTGTATGTGTATGTGAGTGTAAATGTATCTATGTACGTATATTTATTCGTACATATGCCTCGCAGCTGCCCAGCTCCATTTTGGCTTGTCGTGTTTCCATTTTCCATTTTTTGACTAGATTGCTTGCTCTTATGTTTTTGTTGATGTTGTTGCTTCTGTTATTGTTGGTGTTATTGTCGCTAGCATTTCACCAACAGCTGCTGCCAGCTCCTGAACACATCTCCCAGCCTCTTTACAACTTGATTTAAGGTTCAGTTGATATGTCGCCATTTCGCTCTGCTTCTTTTATTTGGATCTTTGTATTTGTATCTGTCTCTGTGTTTGTCTCCTGTCTCCTGACAAATGTCATGTTCAAATTGTAGACTGAACTTTTGACTTTTGACAACGGCGCTGCTTTGATAGATGGAATGGATAATGTAAAGAGTCAAGGTCGACAGACATTGCCACTTAATGGACTGTGAAAAGTTCAATCTTCAATATGTGCAACTATCATTTTGAATTATCAAATGAGCTGACTCGCTTTGATTGAGATTCAGTAGAGCAAAGCCTTAGTTGAATCAATATTAACAATAAAAGTAATCTTTTCAGCTTTTGTCTGATCATGAAAAATCAAGTCTGAAACTCAGAAAATTTTTAATCCTCCGCCGTTTTTTTATTTTTATTATAAATTGTCGATTCACGAATCGCAGAACTTTGGCTTTTTTAATATATAGAATTCAATTCATATTTTATTTTAATATTTCTTAAATGTGTCTAAATACAATACTTGTATAAAATTAGTAATTCATATTAAAGCATACTTTCCAAAGACTCCGAAATATAATAAGAGCCAACTTAACAAGTAAAAAAAGTTAAGAAAAAAGCAAAAAAAAAATCGGAATTTTCTTAATGCAAGAATTCATATCTCTTGAACCACTGTTTTAAATCTTTAAATCTCTTTTGGCATTCTCGAGTAGTGATGCCAAGTGTAATCAGATCACGGCTAATAAATGTTTCTGTAACGTAAGGCATTCTGCTTAATTATATGTTTGCTCAATTGGCCAACGAATTACGTAGCACACCCCCACTATTAGTTAGATTTGAAAAGTGGTTGCCTTTGTATTATTTACTCATTGATCTGCCATCAGTTTTGGCTGAGAGGAGCTTTCAGCAATGAGCTGGAATCACATTAGCGTGTTAAACTACTTAAAACACACAAAAGCACTGAACCTGAACCTGAACCTGAACGCGAGAACAAGAAGAAGATGAAGACTGAAACTGAATTCTAAACGTATCCGTTAGATAGTCGAAATCAGTATTGGGCTTATGAACAAACCATTTGCCACATTGGTAAACCATGAAGTGGACCATTTCGCCTGATTGAATTAATCAGCATCATTATTTTGTGCTATTTGGCTTTAATGTATTTACGAGCATGTTTCAATTAGGACACGAGTCAAATCCTACACGAATCGAAAGCGAACAAAGCCTTACATAAATTCAGATACGCCGCATGCCTAATATATATCTATCTATATATAAGAGAATTCTATTGAAGGAGAGCTCAAAGTGTGTCTTTATCTTAAGAATTTATGTGGCTACGTGCAAGGCATTTGGCCAAAATCTCAGGCACGACCACACACACACGCACATACACACACATTGAGACACACACACACACACACTTCGCTTTTGCATGTCTTTAAGTGTGCATTGGCATTTGTAGCATGCATATTTAATGCGATCTTGAAGCGAGCCATTATTGAAATTGGTTCACAATAACAAACAAATAAGCAAACTTTACCTAAGTTCAAGTAAATAAATACATATTTGTATTTGTGCCTCTTTACCACACTTTGCTTATTATTCGTTTAATCAAAGCTTTGGTAATGTTTTCTATTTCGTTTGTTAAATCAATTTAAAAAAATTACAATTGACTAGTATTATGATGATGATGAAGATGTTGGGCATGATGATTTTTCTTGTTGCTGTTCAAATTACGCAAGCAATCAATGCCAAAGTGCCGGCGCGGACAGGTGACAAAGCACAGATACAGATACGCCTGAATATGAAAGTATCTGCAAGATGCGCCCATACAACAAAGCGGACAGCACTCACACACATACGTATACATAGAAACACATATTGTAGTATTTTCAATAAGCAGGCGACATACTGATAACAAAAGCTTTGAAATATACCCATAGTCCTTCTTCCCCTCTCACCTCGTTTAACTACAACATATGGGTAGAAAATATTGAATATCGCCAAGCACACAGATACTCACACACACAAGAAACTGAGATGCTTGGAGCATAAAACATTTTGAAATTGTGAAAAAATTGTATGGCTCTGGCATTGTATTGGATTTTGTATTGTCCGCGTGTGGGGATTTTTTTGGTTCTTTGGTTAGAGCTGAAATCTCATTGAACATATGTTGATATGTCTGACGGTGCCGTGGGATTAGACTACACTCTGGTGCAGAATTTCTATTATATGAAAAACGAGAAAGCAGTGAGCGAGATGATGTCGAAATGATATGACTATAAATGCACTGCAATGCACTGTACTAAAAAAAACCACAAAAAACCATTTAAAAACTGCCAGCCGGCTGCAGCCCAAAAAGCTGCACAGCTCGTACATGGATGCAAATGAGAGCGTATGTGGCATCGTCTAAATTCTTCGTTTTCTTGCCATCTTTGATGCCACAAAACACTGGGAAAACGTCGCTTTGTTGCAAGCACCATCCCACGTCAAGACCTCTATCGGTACCTCTTCTTTACTCTCAGTGCTTCTGCTGCTGTCACCTAATCCCCTTTTTCAATAAGATTTAAATTTGCATTTGACACATATTGGACGACGACAACGCCAACGACAAGGAGAACAACGCCAACGACAAGGAGAACAACGCCAACGACAACAACAACGACAACGAAAACGCAGCAAACTGCGTTGCAAATACGAATAAATATTGCAAAAATACGGTTTAAAAGTGCAACATTTGACAGGTCGAAGATTACCTGCCCTATAAATGAAAATGTATGTATTATTCGTGTATATACAATCGATTCTTTTCTTGCTTACCAGCTATAAATACCATATGAGCCCATATTTTTGGCCGTTAACTGTTTATACGCTAATTTATATAGTTTTTTGTGTTTTTACGAGAATCATGAATTATTCATATAGATTATTTTGGAAAATCTATTAAGTTAATATTCCTTGGATTAGGTAATTGAGAGTCATTTAGTTATATTAACAAATTTTAATTAAAGTAGCCAATTCGCGGATCTACAGTGTGTCCAAATGTGCCCAAGAAATTTGTTTTGTTGAATGCGCTAAAAAGGTATGATTAAATACATAAGAATATTTAATTACTGGAACAATTCTTATGAATTGTTTTATTGTCAAAGTATTTTGTTTTATTCTTATTTATAATTTTATAAAAATGTAGTATTTAAATTGAATTTCAAAGACAATATAGCTATTATTTGTACCATTTTTTCATTAGCTTAAACAAAATACCAGTTTGCAGGTTGTGGTACTATTAAAAAATACTTGTATTCGGCAATATAAACTATAAATATTAAATTTTTATTTATTTATATTTAAGTTGATTCAAAGATGTTTGCAAAAAATATTAAGGATATATTTTAAAAAAAAAGTAGTATTTTAATAGAAAAACTAAAAATTTACATTAATACAGATGTTTAATAAGATTAACAATTTGTTTCAATTAACACATTTCGCTATTTGCAACAAGCAAAAAATAATATTACATTGTACTTCATTAAAATTAAGTCATATATTATTTTATAAAATTTAACTCCGAGCTAAAATAGTTTTTACAAATATTATGTACCAAAATAAAAATTTAATATGTAAAAAAAACATTTAAAAACAATACAAATTATTGTGAGATAGATGAAAAATTTGTGAATTCTATCAAAGGTAGATTGAGAATAATATGAGAAAATCATAACAACCCAATTGCATCGCGTAGAAAGCAAAACTACCCATATCGAGAAGTGTATAGTAAAACCATAACATATTCGTAAGAGGGAATGCAATGTAGTGCTTCGGAAGGAAGTCAAAATCTATTGATGGGTGGGTGAGGAAAGACATACCTCTTGCCCAACCTTACTCTCCCCCAGCTGGCTAAGTAAAAAGCTATTCGTAGCGTAAAAGAAAATGCACGTCATTAGCATAGCTGGTTAAAACAGTTGGTAGTTGGATTTGACTGTGATGGTTCTTCGGTTGGTTGGTTAGCTGGTTGACGGGTTGGTTGGTATGTTGACAGGTAGGTTTGTTGTTAGCCCGGTTAGTTGGTGGCTATGGTTGTGACATGTTATGTGATTTGATTTGGTTTCACTCCATGCCCATGCAAGAAACACTACGACTACTCGCATTGCAATGGGGTAAGTACGTTTTGCCTCGGAAACCTAATTAGCCGACATTCCATAAGTCAGCTTGTAAATCGACATGACAGAGAAATGGTAAGTGTGCCAAAAGGCAGACAGCAGTTTTATTTTTTTTCGCTGAGAAGTGGCATTGAACTACACTTAAAATGTCTTTTAACAACTTAGGGAGAAGTCAAAAGGAAGTCAAATCAGGGAAGGAGACTTTCAAAGTATTTGAGTAGCTTTCTTTTCGAGAGAGAGGAAATAATTACTTCTGATTACGGACAAGTCTCTTGAAAATTAAAAAAAAAAATTTGTTGTTTAAAGTGCAATAAGATACACTCATTTATTTCCACCTCAACATATTGCTTGAATTATAAAGTATTTTCCTCTAAAACACATTACCCATTGTAGCTATTCCCGGATAACATTTTAACTAGCCCACTTCTTCATTTATTATTTACTTTTCTCACTAAAATAACATTTGTTTCATACTACTTTTATTTCCTTTTCTACGGCAATCGCTACTTTCCCCACATCTTGTCTATTTGAAACATTTTAATGTATTTATCGATTCATCCCACACATGTTCTGTTCTGTTGTACTTATCTTTTATAATGGATACTCCTACGATATGTGTGTGTGTGTGTGTGTTTGGGTGTGTGTATGGGGATAATTTGGATTTTTCTTCGTTCTCTGTTTGCATTCATTATGATTTCCACTTGCATTCTCGACTTTCTTTCGAAGAATCACACGCTGTACCTCATATATCATTCATGTAGGGCTGTTTGACTTTCGGTTCATCATAATTTATCCATTCTCTTATGCTCTAATTGTGTCTCGTGTAACAATTCAAATCGAATTACATTTGCCAGTAATAGATTTCTCAACTTTCTTTAGCTTTCTCTTGTCAACACACTCTTTGTCATTGTATCTCGGGTATCCTATTCTGCTCCTAGCTCGCTTCATTAAAAAGTAAGTCCTTTTAAATTGGCCCCCTTCACCAATTGGCATTCATGCAAGGCAATGCCAAAGACGGTTGTGTTTTCTTTTTCCCATTGCTTTTCTCACTCTGTTCTCAATTCACCCACTTGAAATCGTTTGGCCTGGTCCACACGCACATTTTTTGCGCGTGTGCCTTTCAATTTGCTGACTGTGTGTTTGCCCAGTTAGTAGAATATAACGCCCCGATCCAATCCCCAAGCTTTTCCGCTTTTCCAGATGTTTGCCTGGCAAATATTTTAGACTATTTGGCTTTGGCCAACGAGCCAACGAGCCAACGAGCCGGTGAAGTGCTCCAAGAGAAAATTGTCAAAGGGTTTCCCCCCGTTCTTCCCATATTCTCCACAATTGCCCATTCCTTCGGCTATTTGTCATCCACGTCTGGCAATGTCTGGCGGGCAATTTCCATAAAGGACGAGAGGCTGTAACCAAGAGCCGTCAAATATGTTAAATAACAAACTATTTTGCATTTTTATTTTTCTCTTATTTCTGTCTTTGTGCTCGTATCAATGGCCAAGAGCCTGGGCATTAGGCAAATGTGAATGCTACTCTCAATGTTAGTGTGAGTGTGGCTATCAGTGTGTGTGTGTGTGTGTGTGTGTGTGTGAATGTGGCCCACTCGAGCAATGCGAATTCCTTGACGCAAATTTGTGCGGCTTTCACTTGCCACATGAGCAGCGTCTGCTCGTTTCCCCTCCCCCACCACACACATTTCTCTTTTAAACCTCTTCCCCCTTTTCACTTCTGCCTGTTTCTCTACCTCTTTGCTGTTGTCCTCTGCGTTTTGCGTTTTTGTTTGCAGAGCCATGTCAATTTAAATCTATGTCAAAACACACGGCTTAGTTGAGGTTTATTTATGTCGGTCTAACTCTGACTCTGGCCTGTGCTGTCTGTGTGGATGCCACGCCCCCGTTGCTGCTGACGCCTTCCCCTTTTCCAACTCAACAACTCGTCGTCGACATCGCTTTTAACCGAATTCAATAAAAATGAAAACGGTTTTTATTTGCCTTTCCTAGTCACGTAAATGGATCTTTTGCACTATCAGGATAATATTCGATTTCCAGTTTTTCACAAATTTGTGAAATTGGTTTGGCAAACGGTTAAGTGCAGCGGTTATCCACCCTCTACCCTCCACAAAAACCAAATGATAAAATTCTAATTTCCTGCGTATTTTATAGACCATTTTGTTTTTCAAAAGCAAAAATGATTTCACGGACATACCACAATCATAAATCGTTCGTTTTGGTTCCACAAACATATTATTAACATCAATCAGTGAGGTCGTTTCACTCGATCTGTTTCCCCTCATCATTCCCATCCCCATCCTTATTGCCATTCCTGTTTCCTACTTCCCCTTTCAGTGCTTGTTCTAGTACTGGTAATTAAAAATCAATCAGCGTGTGACATAAAGCTCAATGATAGCTCGATAGGCAAGGCCACTTACTAAACTGACCGCTAGATGGCGTGTGACCGCAAAAATTGAGGCGTATACGATTCCATTTCATGTCTGCGGATGAAATATTTGACGTGACCTGTTATTGAAGGCGAACAAGTGATTTGGTAACATTGTATTAAGGCTGAGATTTGAGTTTTGCCAAACGACAACACTATTTATATTTACACGGGAATTACGATTAGGATTAGCTTAGCGTCAATAGCTTAACTGAAAAGGAAATAATTGTGCATTAAGTTTATATTTAGAAAGAAAAAACAAATTAATTTGGGTTCGAGGATTTTTACAAAGTTTCTGCTACTCGAAAATTTGAATGAATATTATGATCTTTTCCGATATAGCCAGAAATTCTATATTCACACCTATTAGAGAGTTTTGCTTGAGTTATGGTATATTCGTATATTTGTAACTAAATGGTGAAAAATAAAAGAAATTACAAAATTCTTTAATACTTGTTACTATTTTTTTGTGTTTTGGAATATTCTAATTTTCATTAATTTTTAGTTTTGTAAATTTTTCTACTTTTTTATTGTTGCACAATCAGCTCAGATGAACTGAAGTATTTAATGCATTACAATATATCTGTCCACATGCTGTGAATGATTTAAAATAACTGTTTGATGGGTACAACATTTTAAAGAGATTGAAAAACGTGAAGGTTTCGCAGTCTGCTTAGTTTGATTGAAGAGTAAAAGCTTAGGCAGTCTGGCATTTTCATAGGACGTCAAAGGCACTCAATCATTACAGAGGTGTCTGAGCTTTGGGATCTTGGGTGGTTTCTGCTTGTAAACGCCCATTAGACATTATCAAAGTATGTCTTTAACAGGTTTGCCTGACATATCAACTGGTAGAAAATACATAGACTACACGTCAGCTTGTGAATGGTGTTCATTTGTTTATGAAATGTTAATTAGCTTAAGGTGAATCCAAAAAGAGCAGAGAATTATTAACATAAAGTTATGCCAGTCGAATGTATGTAGGCCAAGTTGCGTTTAAGACATTGACTCCTTCTTATGGCTATAATAATAGTCCAAGAACCCTGTTTATTATTACTTTCACGCTCCTCTGAGCACTAACCTAACCATTTGCGACTCTAGCCCTATGTGCGGTGACAACTCAACCTACATCATCAACTTGGGCCAAATTCCATCACTTTGTGTGGAAGCCAAAAAAAATAAAAAGTAGAAGGAGAAGGAGAAGGAAAACAAAAAATTGTTGTTGTTTCTTTTCATTTATTTCGTTATGGTATGCGCATTCTCATTGTCCAGAGGGCATAGCATAAACAGATCAATAAAGCAGAAACAAAGTTTGGGGACACCCACAAAACTACATTCCGCTGTCAAGAGAAAGTTACCGAGTCCAACAACAGCAACTGTCGCAGTTCCCATGCAAATTTCGCAAAGGTCCCTCGATTCTCCGATTCCCTGAATCCCTCCCAATGTTCTTCAGAGATAGTCGCATTCCCTGCGTGACCGCCATAACAGTCGCCTGTCTATTTGTTTGTACAAATAATGTGTAAGCAGGCATATTTTTGTCAACGAGGCTAATTTCTGTCAGAGATTTACGTGACAATGGCCCAAGGAGTTTTCAATCTCACTCTCTTTTTGACTCTCCTTCGCTCTGCAGAGGTATAAGAAAAGCCAAAATAAAAGAACTTGCCAACTGCACACAGTGGTCGATTCTACCAATCTAGCAGACAATAAATGCAAAATAAAAATTCAAAATCAAAGTTTTTTTCTTTTTTACTTTTGGTGTCTAACATTTCACTAAAATCTCCATGTCCTTGAAATCCTTAAATTTCCTACACCTATCAAAAAATACCTGGCCATATTAATACTAGTTCTTAAGCTTAAGCTACAGACGATTAAATAAGGCATTTGAGCAATGACCCCATTGAGGGTTATCCGGTTAAACCTTAACAAAAGCTAAAGCTAATCTTATTATTGATCTCAATCTTAATTATACCAACACTTATATTAATACTTATGTTAAAACTATAACTAAAACCAATACCAATACTTATTGATTTAAGATTTTCTGGTATTTCAAATGCTGGGTCACTTAATAATTTTCCAAATTTTCCAGACATACATATTTAGTTTTATTTATATATAATATATACATAGATAAACTGCAATTAATTTATTAGTATTTATTATTATTATTTTATTTTGAAATACCTTTGTTGACCAGTCGTAGGACAACGTTGAATAAATAAAAATATAAAAATTAATAAATGTTGATTAAGTATTATCTTGGTTAAAATATTAAAACCTCTATATATTTCAAATAAATTTTACACATTTATTTCATTGAATGCCAGAATAACAAAATTGACCACGGTGCAGCAACAGTGGCGAAACAGCAAGAACAACAACAAATGATACACAGCTCGACACAAAAACAATTACAAAACAAGTTTCATCAAAGCGTTGCTTTTTGTGGGTTCCACTGAGAGTGAGAGGGGGAGACTGGGAGAGAACAGGGTGGACTTTGAAGACTGGGTAACTAGGAGCCGGTGCTGAGGTTTGTCTTCGTCGCTATGCGGGCCGTCAGTCAAGCCATAAAAAGAAATATAACGGCAATGCGAACGAGGAGCAGGCGGGTGCCAAAGCTGGAACCATGAAGAAACATCAACAAACTGGGTTAGGTGCGACAGGTTGAGTAGTTGCAGAGGAGGCGCCTCCTCTATTGTTGCGCTGCAGGTCTGCTTTCTTTCGTGAGCTGTTGTTGTAGCATTTTTTCTATCCACCTTTGCTAACGCTTTATGAACGGTATGTGCTTGTTGTCTGCTTCTGTTATTGTATTCCAAAATGAATGTATGACACATATCCAGCTGCCAGTCCTCGTATGCGTTCCACTTTCGAGAAAATCTTAAGCTGAGCCCAAAGCCAAGAGCCAAGAGCCTACAGCACCAGAGACACTTGACTACATATCACATCAATCAGAAAGATATCAACAGGGAAATACGTACTTTGTATTCGGCAAATCACACAACAAATCTGTGGCGAGAAAATTAAAAGAGCTCAGACTGAGAAGTATATTGACAAATGGACAGTTGTTCCCAGAGAAATCCTTCGTAGTTTTAAAATTTACCTTAGAAGACAGAGTAAATTTGTTTTTTTAACATTATTTTTAACTTATTAAAAGGAATTCCTTTAGTTAACTAACAATGTAAACCAGTAAACTTCTTCGAAGTTCAACTTGGGGTTTTTAATGTATTTAATAAAAAACAAATTAACTCGATATACATTTCCTTTCCATTAAAATTTAAATACATTTAAAATTTGTGATAAATTTAGTATATTTTTTGAATGATCCCCAAAGTATGCTATAGTTATTGCAAGGGTTTTATTCCTTAGAACTGAAAGTGAAAATCGAATAGGAGTAAATTAGGACATTAGAACTTGTAGAAGTAAAATGAAACCAAGATAAAAATTCACATATTTTATTTCCTTTAACTTTTAATACAAATTTTTATTTTTTTGTAAATATTTTGGGTTCTTAAAAAAGTTAAAATATTATATTAATGATGTCCACTAACTTAAACTGTTTTAATGACGAGAATATTAACAAACACAAAATTAAAATTCTAATTACTCCTTTTTGAAGATCAAATTCAAATAGCCACAGAAATCGACGCACACTCTCATATATGTATGTAGAACTGACCAACTCATCTGGAGTCCATCACAGGCCATGACATGAAAGTGTCCGACTTGATATCAGCATTTCATTCATTTTTGTGTCCAGGGAGCAATGTAAGTAGCTCTCCACCCCTCTTGTATCCCGCATTCCCCCAAACTGCTCGTTCATCCGTCTGACGCTGCCATCGCTTGTTTATTGGCTGACAAGTGCTGTACGTCCGGCTGCGTTTGCGGAAATGAGCAAATGACTAATGACTGACCAGAGTCAAACGTCCCCCGTCATCAGCCCCTAACACTCACCACCCTCCCCCACCTCTTTCACTAGCCGGTCGGAGCAATTGGGCAGTGTGCGAACAAGTCGCATGATGTTTGCACTGCGCTTCAATTAAAGTATCGCAGGAAATTGAACTTTTAGTCAAGAGCATGTGTTGGTAACGGGGGCAGTGGGTTGCTGTAGGGGTACGGGTAGTTAGTAGTGTGGGCAGTGGGCAGGGATGCAGCATCAATCGTTTTGTTACCTACTTGTCTGGCTGTTTGATTGTACTTAAAGCTGTACCGTATCCGTATCCAGTTGTTGCATATGTAAGTACTTTCTTCTTCTTGGCGACTACAGTTTGAAGAGCACTTCACTTTAGCACTTTACACACACTCACACTCGCACACTTCAATCACAACAACACTGAGAAGAACAATAATCACTTCTTGCCAGGCGTATTTGGGGCTGTAAATTCTTGGTCGATGCCTTTACCGTTACAACTGTGACGCCACGTTTACACTCACGTTTCACGCACTAGAAAGATTTGCCATGGCGAATACGACGTAAGACGCGGTGTCTACGACTACGTCTACTGCTGACTGCGCTGTTCGCTTCGCTGCCGCTAACACTACCGCTGCGCCGCTGTTGTCGCGCCAAATAACAAACGTGTACTGACACATCCGCACAACATTATGCGCATTTTATGGCCGACGACCTTCGCCGTGAGCTTCGTTTTTAGAACATCCACGAAGCAGCAGCCGAACACGAATTCCGATAAGCGAACGCCAGCATACAATTAGAAATACATTGTCCTAGGCGCAACAGACGAACATAAAAACGTGCCAAAAGTGCAGCGAGCAGCATTAAGAGTGGGAGAGCGGACAATAAAGAGCGCCAACTAAGTAAGAGAGCCTGAGCATGCGCAGAGTTGACGCCTGCTGTCGCATAATTGAATCTGGCAACGCTGCACCACAGCATCGCTGTAAATTCAAAAAACCGACAGTGATTTGATGACGCTTGACAATAAAGATGAATGAATGAGTGGGTCTAACAACACTAAGGGCGAGAGAATGAGGTGTGAGTGATAGGGTGTCAAACTAAATGAACTGACAGTGCGATAGGCGTCCTCTCAGGTCAGGCGATGTGCCCTTTGACCGCAGGTAACGGCCGACAGCTAATAAACTCGAGCCCAAAATGTGTTCGTCGAATTTATTGTAAAACATTTCTAGTCCCTGAAAGGATCTAAGACTGACAAATGGCCACGCACACAGGCAATTTGCAAGTTCCCTACCAACACACCCCACTATCTATGAATTTAACCAAGCCGACTGACTGACCAACCGACTAACCAAGAAAATGTATACAAAGTTTATGCTCCTTTTTGGCCATTGCATGTTTTATACGCTCCCATTTGTTGCTGTTGTTGCTCGGTTTTTAATATGCAGTATTAGCCGGTAGTGATGTTTCAATTAATTTTTAAGGTATTCCAACAGCAACAGCAGGCATCCAAGAAATATAACACTCTTCCCAGTCGTTGGTCCAGTTGCCAACTTCCAACCGCATGCTAAGATATGATGGCAGATTCCAACAGACAAATAAATGGCATGCTGCAAAGGGTAAATTTTTCATAGTTGGGTGGCTCATCGAATGCGGATTAGAGTGGGGGAAAGAGAGAATGAGGATGCGTATGGGGATAGGTATGGGCAAGGGGATTTATAGAGAGTGAGAAGGTTGTTGCGGTTGGCTGCATTGGTCAAGCAGTAATGCTATGGAACGACTTTAAAGACCTTAAACAGTTTGATCAGTTGAAGTGTAATGAAGTTTTAAGGATTTATTCACACAATGAAGCTTAAGATACAAAATATCTAACTTACTTAGTAAACCAATCGTTACTTCTATCGATGGTATAGATTGTTAGATTTTTAGACATTTGTTACCGCTATATTTTCTTTTCCTTGTTGACAAAAGATTTATTTGTAGGATGTTATTATCTTAACTATAGGTTTTAAGAGATTCTGATAATTTTTTTTAGTGAATATATGTTCAATTTTTTGTGTATAAAAAACTCATCTACAACTTGGACTCATCATATCATCCTTTTATTTGATTTCAATTATAAATGAAACTGATTTAATTTGCAGTGTTTACATATTTAATTAAGTGAACACAAATTTAATATATTCATAATTACAAACCTTTTTATTACTCGACGTTCCCAATGGGGAACTTTTTTATTTTTATTATTTAAATTTATTATAAACAGTCGATTCATACGTGCAAATATATATAGATTAAGGAGTGAACGGGAGTTTTTTTAGCTCCGATTTAAAATTGGTTCACACCCATGAGACTGAGTACCGTATCCTTCATCTTTGCATAGCCAAATGCCATCTGTCTGTCGATGTAGATGTCGATGTCTTAAGAGCTAATCCCCTTCAGGCCACATATTTGCAAATGTCTTTCTTAGTTGAATGCACTACTACAATTTTCAGTCAATTTTGTGTCAGCGAGCGCCCTTTCATCTTTCCACCGTGAGGGGAAACAATTTAAAACTCAGTTGAATTCAGTTTCCCTTCTCTCACTCTCGTTCTTTCTCTATTTATCTATCTATCTATATATCGGTCTGTCGTTCTTGCTCTGTTCTAGTCGTAGTTCCCCTAGCTTGTTGTGGTTTAATGGATTTGCAGTTTGCAGTTTCTTAACAATTCGATGTTATTTTCGCTCTTTCACTTCCTTTTCGCGCTTTGCCCTTTTCGTGTTCAATTTTTCCCATTTTTTTCTGTTTTCTAACTATATATATTTTCCTTCCTTCCCTTTCTTATTTTGGGTAATTGCTTGCCATTGTTGTGCTTCGATTGCAAAGTTGCACTCGTTCCCATCCCGAAGGACTCAAAGCTCACTGCAAATTGTGGTGCATTGTGGTCCAAGCAGCTAAACATTTAATGTGGACGCTGGACGAGAATCAGTTAAAGTATCCCAAATTGTGAAGCACTCGTACATCAGTTGGAAATCAGAGAGACTTTTCATGGGGAATCACAGGCTCGCACAAATTAACTCCCCAACCAGCACGTATCTAATTTCATTTCTCACTCTCACTACATGCGTGCCACATAAAAAACTAATTCAAAGCGCTCAATATAATTTATATCGTTCGCAGGCTATCTAAAGGACCTGGGACCGACGCTGCTCCTCTCAATCGCACACAATCGGCCCAAAAAGGCGAAAGAAATTTTTGTAATTTTTATGACCCCAAAAGACACATCAATTCCAAGGGCTAACTCCCGTACGAAGCAAGGATGGTGGCAAAACGGAGGGGCAGGCTGGTGGATAAGCATTCAGGATACAGGAGGCAGGTCGCAGGACAGAACGTCGAGTCGGCAACAAGGCAAGCAAACATATTTAAAGATGTAAGCGCAATAAAATAAAATAATAAAAATACAACTTTTGTCCCATTGACCAACCCGCCCACTTCCCCCCTTTGAACTTTCCCTGTCTGTTTGTTTGCTTGTATACCAGTTTGTTTGTTTGTTTGTTTTTTTGGGAAAGAAAAGCAGAAAGTTGGGGCTAGCTTGACTATAAACTGTTTCAAGTTATCTAAAGTGTTAAATCACCTGATGCCGTCAGCATGAAATTTACGCACATAAATCTTTCAGGGCGAGCCCAAGCTCACTCCGAGGCCGAGAATGAGCTCCGAAATAACATAAACCAAATATAAGCAGGCCCAAATCTGAACGAGGGTAGTGTGAACAAATAAATATTTTTTGCAATGAAAAAAATCATTTATTCGTATTTATAAAAATCTCTTTTCTAAACTATTTTATTAGAAACATAAATTGAGAAATTCTAAGATTCCTATTCAATCAGCTTTACATTTTGATTGAATTTATTAAAGTGAGGAATAATATTTAAATAAGATAAATTAAAGTAAATATATTTGATTAAATTTGTCAAATTCCTATGAAAAATATTGAAAAGCTTTATTATTTTCCTTAAAAATATTGAAGTTTGAAAAACTGTATATGAACTGTGTTCATACATTAAAAACTATAATAAATAAACTTACAGTTTATTCTTTAAAAGATTTATTAATTATAACCCATTAAAAATTGTCAAAAAAAAAAGGGTGGATATATTTGGCAGAATGTATGCAACAGGCAGAAGGAGAAACTGTATATGAACTGTGTTCATACATTAAAAACTATAATAAATAAACTTACAGTTTATTCTTTAAAAGATTTATTAAATATAACCCATTAAAAATTGTCAAAAAAAAAGGGTGGATATATTTGGCAGAATGTATGCAACAGGCAGAAGGAGGCGTAGAAGATCCCATAAATTCTATATATTCTTGTTCATGATCAACAGCCGAGTGGGTTTAGCCCTGTCCGTCTGTCTTTCCGTTTGCCCGTCTGTTTGAACGCGTCGATCTCAGAGACTATAAGAACTAGAGACTTGAAACTTGGTTTGTAGATTCCTAGATATCGATTTTGTTTTTATTTTTGGATTGGACGTCTATATCATAGGAACGATGAGTTGAAAATGAAGTTTCTTATTGGTAAGAAAACGTTTTTTTTTGTTTCGTTTTATACATCCTGACAAAATTTGGTCAAATCGGATTCTTATATCATAGGTTCCATTGAAACAATAGGTCGAAAATCAACTTTTAAAGCAAAGTACCGTTACACATGGTATCCTACTGTCGAAAGTGCTCTGGGGTAGGCGAGCGAAGCGAACTGGGGGCGGGAGCCCTCTTTAATTCATAATATTAATAACGAAAATTGGTTTAAGGTATTGGTTTTTAGGATAAATAGCATATCTTTGGGAATAATTTACAAACTTTTACACTTTAATACAGGTCAGGATTAATTCACTCAATTATTAATTATGTTTGTAAAAGTTAGAAAACTTTTAATCGAAAAAGCAGCTTAAACTAACAAATTTTTCGGGACCACCCTCTTAAGCCGTATAAAATAAATTAAGGTAATTATTATGTCTTTAAATGAATTAAACTAGAAAATTAAAATTATTAAAATTTATTATTATAAAATACCATATATTAAACATATAATACAATACAAACATACAGTACATTTCTTTTAACACAGCTGTGAGAAAACTTTTCGTGCCGCCCCCTGAATTGGAGTTCTTTAAACAGGTTGCCAACAGTCCGTTGACAGTGGCTGCTCTCGTTCCTGTAGCATTCCCAGTTCCATCGACATCGATCGCTTCGAGAAAAGGTTACGTGCGTGCTCAAAGGTTTCTTTGGATGAAATAAAAGGAGAGGGGTGGACGGATGGGAGGTTTGTGTATATTTTATAGCTTTATAAAAGCGCTTTCACCTGACGCAGTGAGTGGGGTCAGCGTTGAGACGCGACGGTTCACATGTCTGGTCTCAACTTTTGGTTATCATATACCAATTGATTGATGCGCGGGAAAGAGGAAGAACATTTCCAACCTATACCAAAAAGCTGGGCAGGAAGCTGCTCAAATAGTTTGCAATTGGTTGCCATTCAGCGAACTCAGCTCGATTGCTTTTGCTTTCGTTTCTTTGTGTTCGACGACAACAGCGTTAAACTTTATCCAAAGCACCTGGCCAAGTAAGCAGTTGGGTAGAGAGGGGACGGGGCAGGGATGTGATGCAGAGGTGGATTTGGAGCTGCATCAGTAGGTACAGCAGCAGCAGCAACTGCAGAATCAACAACAGCGCAGTAAAACAGCAGCAAAAAGTAGTTGGCATAATAACACAAACAAACACACATTAACAACAACAGAAACAACAACAGAAACAACAACAACAACAATCATTGACAATTGCAGCTGAATGGGGGCGGGGGGTGTGGCAAACGGTTAATGTAATGAAAACGGTAACAGCAGCGACAATAAAAACAACTTTCGATGTGGGCAATGTGAACGCGAATGTGAATTCGAAATGAAAATGCAAAAGTGAAGGAGAAGGGCAGGAGGAGGTGGGGTCGGAAAACAAATGGGGTGAGTCTGGGATTTTTGGTTTGGAGCTGTGGCTGGAGTTGGGGATGAAGTAGTTGCTGATGCCACGACGCCGACGTTTTTGCGACTCGGCGGCAATCGGCAAAAGTTTTTGGTCGCAAAGCGTTTTAGTGCTCAACAATCAAGTCAACACTGAAAACAACAAAACGTTCTATTGCCAAAGAGGAATGGATAAAACCTCTCAACGGGCTAATGGCATGATGTTAGAGCTGTGTTCGTATATGACTATAGGACTGGTTATGGACTAATTGCAAATTCGTAGCTCTGTTTTAAATTTGGGACTGTATTTTTTAATGAGTTGCGAATTCTTTACAGGATTCTTATAGACTAATGATACATGCATATTTATATAGAACAGATTGGAGTATTTCTCGAACTGCGAACTACGTCGTTTAAGGTATGATTCATTAAAGTCTATTGAAAGACGGCTAAGTAATTAACATATAAACAATAAAACAAGTTTTTTAAAAAGGTTAATTTTCGACTGATCGGTTCCATGGAAGCTATATGTTAAAGTGGTCCGATTTCAACCATATTTATACAAGTTGTATAAGGCAAAGACTATTAGTATCGATCGTTCCTATGGCAGCTATATGATATAGTGGTCCGATTTTTACCAAATTTGGTTAGGATGTAATGGGCAATTAAAGATACCCAATTATGAGACTGATTAAGATATCTCCAAAACCAAAATCCGAACGGCCCTATGGCAGCTATATGATATAGTGGACCGATTTGAACCAATTTCGATAAGGATGCCTAAGACCAACTTACATGCATATTCTATCAGTTTAGTTAAGATATCTCAAAAACAAAAACAAAATTTCATACTAAAAACAAAATTGGTGTAGATGTAAAGGACAATATAGAATACACAGTTTGTGAGTTGGGTTGAAATATCTTAACAAATAAAAAAGTTTTTCATACTAAAGTTGGATTTTCGACTGATCGTTCCTATGACATCTATATTATAAAGTCAACCGATTTGAACCAAATTTGGTATGGATATATAACACATTACCAGATACACAACCTGCAAGATTGGATGATATATCTTAAGAAACAGCAGAAGTTTTCATAGTAAAGGCTGAATCTGAACCGATCTCTCCTATGGGAGCAATATGATAAAGTAGACCGATTTGAACCAAATATAGACACAAAATAATATTATATCGCCGTTTCTCTATAGATTTTAATCAATCATATCTTAAACGACGTGTAATTTATGCAAATAAAATTAAAATAAAAATGTAATCAATTTTTTTTCGACTTTTCCTAGATTTTTATAGTAAAACAATAAAAAACTATCATCAATTTCTTAATTCAAAAATTGATAGCTTTTAAGCTACTGGCTTAAATCTTAAGCTTTGTATTAATTAATTATAGTTATATTCATTAGCTTTCAGATAAAGTAAAGCTTTAAAAATCGGGTTTGGCATTCTCGAGTAACGATGAGAAAAGTGGGACCACCTCTGAAAAAAAATTATAAAAATAAGCAAAATTTTAAAAAATTTAAAAAAAAATCTCACCTTAAAAAAAAACAAAATGTTTTTTGCCATATGGAAACCCAAAATCTATCCAAAAAAAGTGGGTTTGGTTCTTGTAATAGCCAAAAAGTTTAAATTTCTTGCCTAGTGTAATAATATCTTCCTAATTTTTTGTACGTCACCTCATTTAATTATTAAAAAAAAAATAAATTCATAATTTTGTCACAATATTAAGTTACCCTAAGACTCGAAATTTTTGAGCCTAAGTTAATTTTAAGCTACAATCAAAATTCGGATTATTATAAAAATTTTAAATAAAATAATCAAAAAAAAATAACAACGAAAATTGGCATTGTGCACTGTGCGCAAAAAGGGTGAGCTTCTTTGTACATAAAAATTACTTTTGTCGCAGTGCCAATTTTCGATTTTTTTTTTTTGATTAATTTATATTTTTATTTAAAAATTTTATATTTAACTGAATTTTGTTCGTCACTAAATTGGATATCAGATATTTTGGGGCTAGAAATTGCTTTCGTCACTAGACTTTACCTCGCTTAGAGGTTTTTTTGTGGCATATCAGAAAATTTTGCAATTGCTTTTGCTTTTGACATTTTAACTTTATCATTAATGCAAACAGATAGTAAAATGTATAAATTTTGTTGTTGAATGTCTTTGATATTTAAAACTAGAGGGACGGTACTACTCGACTGTCGGAGACCCCGTACTTACTATGGCAAAAACTAATAATGTAAAAAAATAAAAAATATTTAGTTAACTTAAATGCATATTCTATCATATTAGTTACAATGTCTCATAAAACATGAAAGCTTTTCATGCTAAGACTTGAATTTCGCCCGATCGGTCCTATGACAGCTATATGATATAGTGGTCCGAGTTGAACAAACTTTGGACAGGATATATAAAACCAAGTTTTATGCATATTCAGTTTGGTTACGATATCTCATTAAACAAAAAAGTTTTTCATACTAAGACTTAATTTTCACCCGATCGGTCCTATGACAGCTACATGATATAGTAGACCGATTTGAACCAACTTAGGTAAAAATGTATAAGACTAACTTAAATGCATATTCTATAAGTTTGGTTACAATATCTCAAAAACTAAAAAGTTTTTCATACTAAGACTTGATTTTCGCCCGATTGGTCCTACGACAGCTATATGATATAGTGGTCTGATTTGAGCCAACTTTGAACAGAATATATAAAACCAAGTTTTATGTATATTCTAACAGTTCGGTTACGATATCCCAAAAAACAAAAAAGTTTTTCATACTAAGACTTGATTTTCACCCGATCGGTCCTATGACAGCTTTATGATATAGTGGGCCGATTTGAACCAACTTTGGACAGGATATATAAAACCAAGTTATTTGCTTATTGTATTAGTTTGGTTAAGATATCCCAAAAAAAACAAAAAAGTTGTTCATACTAAGACTTGATTTTCACCCGATCGGTCCTATGACAGCTATATGATATAGTGGTCCGATTTGAACCAACTTTGGAGAGGATATACAAAACCAAGTTATATGCTTATTGTATCAGTTTGGTTAGGATATCTCATTAAAAAAAGTTTTTTATACTAAAATAGGAATCTACATACCAATAGGAATCTACATACCAAATTTGGTGTCACTAGCTTTAAAATTGCTCTTAAAGTTTGGATATGAAATTTGTGGGCGATAAATGGGGCGTAACCGAATTTTGAAACAAACTTGATCTGCTTACATTCCAAGTTTGGTGTCTCTTATAGTCTCTGAGATCTAGGCGCTCATACAGACGGAGAGACGGACATTGCTATATCGACTCGGCTATTGATGCTGGTCAAGAAAATATATACTTTATAGGATCTACCACGCCTCCTTCCGCCTGTTACGCACATATTCGTTAAAACAAACCCAATAGACCCCTGTACTTTTTTTAAGTACTGGGTCTAAAAATTTCTTTAAATTACTTTTATATATATTTAAGTTAAGTAACGGGTATCCTATAGTCGGGATCTCGACTATAACCTTTTCCACTTGTTACATCTCGTTTTGAGAAGTCTATTGAAAATTTCAAATTTAATTATCTTTTGAACTTGTTTTCGGATACGGGTGATCGAGAAATCAATCGACGCGTATTTTTAATTAGAATTTAAAAAAATTAACAAATGTTAACAAAAAGCTCCAACGGCCTCATTAGCGGAAATCATTAAAATGTTTTCCCTCACACTTACACCCCCTTAATTCATAATCCAGGTAAGTTAGAAAAAGTTTTAGTACGCCATTTTGTTAATTTGGACTAAACCTTTCGATCGGTATATAACTCGATCTGATCGGACAGTCGTAGCAAATTTTTCAACTTAGCTGTATATATTGCTAGTCGCCTTTCGCACCTTTCGTGCTGCTTTCGTCACTAGCGCAAACGGCCGTCCGCATTAATCCATTCAGTTATGTCTTAAATGGTAACAAAGCTGAAAACTTTAAGTACCCTCAGTATGATAATTAGCAAAGCTTGAGTTTGATCAAAATCTCTTTCGGAAAAACAAAAAAAGGGGTTATCTCATCTTCTCATACATAAAGCAAAGCTTATAAAAAGCCTTGAGAACAGCGAGCTTTATGTTGGTGCAGAAAGATTTGCCCCAGTTGTTGGCTATCTGGTTGGAATGTTACCCGTGAGACCTTAACAAAGCGAGATACGTGAAGAGTAGAAAATAAAAAAAATAAGTGGACTTGCAACCCAGTGGCAAGTCGCCTTGCAAAACTTGCCGACAAGTTTGCATTGCTTTTGCTCCTTTCAACTGGCAGCATCGCCAGTAAATGGCAATGCTATTGCTCCTCCTCTTCCCGTGTCCTCTCCTCGTTCTAAAGTTGCTCGTGCTGCTACTGTGCAACAAGGTAGAACCAATAATGAAAACTACTTCAACATGCAATAAAGCAAAGTGGCAGGTTTTGAAAGCAGAATACGAATAATAATGAATTAATTGATTACAGTTAAATGGCGCATGAGAGTGGAAGTTGATGGGAATATGGGGCAAGACAGAGTACACGGTACGTGGCATGCCACTAATAACAAACTAAATAAAGCTTTTTAGCGAGAGGAGGCCATATCAAGAGTATGATACAGGCAAAGCCCCAAACGAACCTCTACTAATGAAAGGTATTTTGTTATATGTTTAAATAGAGATCTATTTGCCGCAAACTCCAAATAAAAACAGAAACATACACAACATAGTAATAGAGATAGAAATGGAAATAGTAATTGAAGAGGCAGGCTAATTAAAATTTAATTGCACATGTAAACGAAATTTACGACAAACAAGTGAATCGAACAACAATTCGAGCACACCCTCCAAATTGGGGGAAAAGGACGTAACTCCCGCAGCATATAAACAAGAATTAAACAAAATACTCTTGAATTTACTGGCAAGTCGAAAATAATTACTCTTCTTAATATACGTTGCATTTAAGCAAGGAATAATATTGAATTATAATCATTTGTAATATGTTTCCAAAATCAATTAATTTGCATTTCACAATTGACTCAAACTTTTTGCAATGTGTAGCAAACTTTTAAGACTATAAAGACCAATTAAATATTGTAATAAACATTTTTAAGTGAGTTTAAAATGAATTTTTAATAAAGAAATATATAAAATAATAAGTTGAAATTTGTTACTTCTGAGTTTTATTTATAAGCTGTTTTAAAATTGTGTTTATTAAAATTTTTATTAATAATGTAATATTTTAAGGATTTTTCGATATACAATGTCTTTTCAATCAATTTATAACTCAAATTAAATTTAAATTATGTAGTAATCAAATAAATATTTCAGCACTTAACATTTTTAAATAATTTATTTCGATAATTATTGGCTTACACAATATAATAATTTTTATAATATGTTATAAAAGTGTGAAGGAATTACGTGTTAAAAGTTTATCATTTAATCAATTAATTGATATTGAAAGTGTTTTTTGAATAGTTATGTAATTAAGACATTTAAAAGGATAATTCCTGCTTCCCCACAAAAAGTTGCATAAGCTTGCTTGTAAATTGCACCGCAAGAAGTAATTAATATAAAAGTGCAATTTAAGAATAAACAATTAAAGAAAATAACTTATCACATGCATGTTTTCTATTTTTGTTGTTGAGATTTTTAAATATTCGAGTTGCATTACTTATCAAAAGTTTGCAAGTCCAAATGCCTAAGTAATAATACCCGAAATGTGCCAGCTGGAAAAATTATCATTAAATTTTAAATTCAATTGCATTATGCAACTGGCAAGTGGCAGGCAATGCAATTCACACACTCTACTGCCTTTGCATATATTTATGTATGTGTGTAGAGTGCAACAAATTTAGAAAATGATTTTCAACAACATTGCTGCACTAGTTCATAGAAAACTGCGCCAAAAACTATTCTGTACATAATTTATTTAAAATTTTGCACTAATTGCAATAGTTAATGCAGATTTCAACCGCATTTGAATTTGTACGTACCACGACGCCTGCTGCCAAGCCACAAAATATCTCATTTACATAAGCCCCCCAGTCCCCCAAATAAAAATGACCAAACAGCTGGAACCAAATCATGGAACGCTCATGTGAATTGCATGAAGTGCCGAACGTGAACCAAACGATTCGACTTCCACATCCACAATCGCATTCTTCTTCAGTTTGTGGCACGGCACGCGCAACTATCCAATTCATTTTATGGGGTATCTGTTTTGCGAACAGCTCGTTGACAACTCTATTGGCACTTTATTGAACTACTTGACAATTTAGAATTGAAATGCTACACAACAATGTATTCTTCAACTGGTGGCTTCATTCTGCATTTAGACTCGTTTAGACTATTCAGCTGATGATTAAAATCGGAAGCAAATCTCTTTGCTTTACAAGGTGGAAGGCCTGCAGTAGGGCGTACACGACCCTGTGCAATATACAATATCCGATGATTTTATACAATTGAAACTTTACCCTGTATAACATTTTTGATTGATTGTACGCAGTTGACAGCTAGTAATCAGATTTAAACCAAATTTGATCAGAATATGACACAAATTTTCAACTATTTGGTCCGATCCAGCCGATTCCCTACAGTTAAGAGTGAGGGAAGATATAAAACAAACGGGAAAGGCTATGGTCGAGATCCTGACCTAGGATATCCGTTACTTATTTCGGTATATATTAAAGTACTTTATAGAAATTACTACCTAATAAAAACTACTGCATACTTTTAGGTGATTGTATTCAATTAATTATTAATAACTTTGGTTAGCTGTTACTGCCGTTCTACTTGTCCGACCTTACTGCGGTTAATAACGTGGGTGTGGTGGTTTTTTGCACTTTGCGGGGCGGTGGGGGTCGTGGCTTAAATTTGAAACAAACTTGATCTGCGTGTTGTCTATAGAAATCTGTGTGCCAAATTTGGTTTCTCTATCTCTTTTAGTTTCTGAGATCCTTTTATTTACACAGACGAACAGACGGTTTTTCGCGATTTGCGGGACCGGAACGGGGCGTGCCAAATAGAAATCTGCGAGTGGAAGTTTGGTATCTCTATCTCTTACAGTCTCTAAGATCTAGGCGCTCACACGGGCGGACAAACGGATGGGCGGACAAACGGACTGACAGACGGACGGACGAACAGATGGACATGGCTATATCGATTCGGCTGCTGATACTGATCAAGAACATATTTTCTATATAGGGTCGGATATGCCTCCTTCTCCCTGTTACATACATCCCAACAAGCCCGACATAACCCTTAACTTATTTTTTAAGTAACGGTTATACAAAAACGATTGGGAAAATCTACAAATCGCACTAGATAATAATTCAAATAACTTATTCAAAAAGTTGCTGACACTTTATTGGACGTATCAATAGCCTTTAAAATAGTTGTCTGCATAGGGGCCTGAGGACTGAGAAGCTCTTATTTCCCATTTAAATCGTGTGGCCTTTGGTACCCTTTGGACCGTTTGGCTTGATTAGATTGTCACCCAACTGACGAATGTGTGTCTGCAAGTTGGTGTTGGCATTTGGCAAATGCAATCAAGACCAGCCTCTGTGGTGGCTGCGGGTTTATGTCGGAGTTGGAGTCGGGAATGGAATGGAATGGGGGTTCAGGTTTCGCTTTGGGTTTGAGTTTGGGTTTTTGGCGATTCCACAAACGGGCACGCCTCCAAATGCAGCGACAAAATTGAAAATGGCGCCACGCCCAAAGCATTGCATTGCCTCACAGTGTTGCACAGCCCCCAATAAATTCAGCGATTTGCTGGTGCGTAAATCTGCAGCCAAAGCAGCGCCGCTTAAAACAACAACAAAGGCACCAACAACAAAGAGAGCAACAACATCGATGTCGCCGACGCCGTCGCCGTCGTGGTCCAAGCCAGCTGTTCGTGTGCTAGCTCAAAGGCTTTGTGCGGGATTTGGGCATAACGACAAAAACGAAGCACAGCCAAAAACAAAAGCGAACTTTGAAATTAAATTTAACCCGTGGCCATAGATGCTTGCCAGAGATGGAGACGGAGACGATAGAGATGGAGATGAAGCTAAAGCTGCAGCGGGAGCTGATAGGAGTAGCTACATAGTGCTTGTTCAAATGATTTTTTTTGTGGAACAAGTTGCCCAAGTTATTTACCAAATTTCATACAATTTCAATTTTAAAATGGCAAACACGCTTCACTCCTCGGCTTGGAGTTGGCTCTGTCCGCGTTGGTTTATTGAAAAAGTGCCAAATTGATTTGTGAAATTGGTAATTTACCAAAATATCAACCCACACAGCAACAACGCATCCGTAGCAATAAAACCACTCGAACATACATTTAGTCCACAATCACAAAACGTTCTTCTTTGCACTAGAGATGACCCATCAAATCACTGTGATATTTCTAGAATTCATCTTTCGAAAGTGTTGCCAAACATATTGGTATGCAAATTATATATTAGATAGTCTATTAACACTGTTGTACCCTGGACCAAAGATTTTGATTTAAGCCTTAGTTTTCTTTAAGTTAGAAAAATATTTTTAGTTCTCAATTGGTTTCCAACTTTCCTTTATTTATAATGATCAGTTACAGGTTTTCTAAAAGTTTTAATTTAAAATAATTTAAGTTAAAATAAAATTGTATATTTAAAATTAAAAAGCCCGAACCTCTTTTTCATGACAGTAAATAATTTAAAAGGATGTGACTCGGGAAAATTTACACCGAGACTATTTTTGAATCGGTTGAAGAACGATTAGCAGCATTGATTTATAGAAAGATATTTAAATTTATACTGATAGGTACAAAATTAAGACCTATATTAGCATGATTTATATTTGCGAGTTAATAAAGGTAAAGAAATAAAACTGATAACTAACTATTGAAAACTGAAACTAACATTACGAAGAAACGCATAACATAAAATAATTTTCTTTTTTATTTTTTGAGGGTATTTGAGTTGCATGCCAAGGAAGTTTAATGCACACTCTTGATACAATTGATTGAACATTAATTTATCACTGTTCCTTTATACTACATGCAGAGTGCGAATGAAACCAAATTAATTTTCAAACTCAAAGTTTTAAATTTGACAGAAAAATCTTTTAAGTTTAATTTAATTCATTCCTTTTTAAGCTCAGTTACAAAAATTGTGTAATCCAAGCAAAAATCAAGATAACACTACACTTATTGTGACACCTTATACAAATGTCTTACGATATCCAGAATCTTCTTTTAGATTATCTGAAAGAAAAGAAATCATTGCGATTTGGTGGAAATCACTTGCAATTGCGCACAAGAATTGGCAAGACTAATCACAGTTCAAAGAATATCACATTCTACAAACAAATCACATTTAAAGATATCAAAAGCACACATACACAGACATACATGTACTCACAAAGACATATGCATACGTGTGGCATCGGTTGACTCATCTCTAATCCGGCACACCTGGAAACGCACTCACGACTCGGAATTTGTATCCTTTACGCCATGCTCACTGTGTGTGCGTATGTGTGTGAGTTGGTCTGTCTGCCGCTTTCGATTTTGATTCCGATCCGATCCGAGTGATAGATGTACACAATTTTTCCCATTTGCATACGCAGCCAAAACGAAGCGTAACAGAGTAACGGGCGTTGGAGGAGAGGGTAGAAGAAGAGACAGGGGAAAATAAGTTGAAACCAGCAAAATGATTTTCATTTCAATTATTTATTGATTGATTTGCAATTTGTAACCGACCAAAAGCTGCACACCTGCACATATGTACATATCAATCGACTTTCCGAGAATTGATGGACTAGGCGTTGGAAGGGCGTGGCAAATATGTGATGTGTGCTCATATATACATATATATATATATTTATGTGTATGTGTCGATTGTGCAGCTGTGTTTGTGGAGTTGCGCATATTTAATTGAAAATGTTACCGCATTTATGAAATTGTCAATATGCAATACAAACACACGTCCAGGCACACCACATCCCATACACATACAAATGCAGGTGTTGAAGACACACATTTGACGTATTTACATACAATTAGTTTGTGAAATGTAAATTCAACACAACCACACACACACACCACAAAACACACAAAAAAGTTTGTAAAGATAAATGAAAATAAAAAGAAATACAAATTGAAAATCGGTGGGATAGCAACAACTTTTATCGTTACGGCTGACAAATGCCCAGCAACAATAATTTTCTAAAATGCATAAATCAAATATGTATTAGCATAAATTGCTTTTCTTCAATTAGCATGTTTAATAATCACATCGCATTTCATACGTATCTTCAATTAAATTCTAAAGATAACTTCTACAAGTTTCTGTTTCAAAGTTTATTTGATATATTTACTAAGTTGGCATCTGGTCAATTATTTACAGTGCTTAAAAACTAACAGTTCATGCAGCAAAAACCAAAAATTTGGAGTAATTACTGCTTGTACTAGAGCATATAACATACGAAAATTCAGAGCTAAAGCTAAATCAAATGAATAAAAAGTTATTAGATTTAAAAAACGGTTTGATTTCCTTATTCGACTTCAACTTCGACAGATATTTGAACAGTCAAAGCAAAACAAAAGAAAATAAAACCTATTGTAAACTTGTGAGTGGTATTCTTACAAAAGACTTCTAAGCGTTCCATAAACAGATTTTTTGGTTTTATTTAAAAATGTGTATTGTGTCCAGAATAAATAACAAAAGGGAAGAAACTTTTGGTCATACTAAAAGACTTAATATGGCTTTGGATATTTGATCTGACTATCGTCATCACAAAATGGGACATCAGAAATTTTGAGGCATGGAAAGACTTTCGTCACTAGACTTTTACCTCGTAAGGTTCAAACTTTGTGAAACGCTTTGACTTAAAATCAGCACCGTTTTATTTAAGATATGAAAAACACACATGGGAAGAGCGAATTAACATTTTTGCCTTTAATTACAGTGTCAGACAGATGGACAGACAATATTATGAATTCCTTCTTCCAAAATTAAAAGATAAGAGTCGATTACAAATGAGAAATTTGACGAAATAATATTATTTCATTTACATTCTTACAAAGACGAGTCCCTCGGGAAATATCAATTCCATGGAGTGACGAGAAGTCAGAAGAGTGCTTAATGTACGAACGGCAGCATTGCTATTGTGTTGCAGGGACTTAACCGTGGGCCAAATGTTGCACTGCCACATGACATGCAGCAGACACTGTTTGCTGTGGCAATGCTTCTCGCTGAGAAGGAACAGCACCACGAGAATGTTGCGCAGCAATTGGACCGGCAATTCCAGACGCAGAAGATCACAAATGGCATGAAGAGCACCACAATCGATAAAGTATTCCAGGTAGCAACGACAAAGATGCAAAGCCAAGCTGACAAGGGTCCAGCCGGCGGTCAGGCGCACTCGCTGATTGGGCTCCTGTTTGCTGGCGCAGAAGACAATCTTCTTCAACAAACCCAACTCCACAAAGTGCTCCAGCTTAATGCATCTGTTGTCGATGATTCCGCTCAGCAGCTGTAGCACCAAGATCCGTATCTCCAGTCGTCCGCCCAAGACCAGACCGTGGATATGCAAAAGAATGCTCTTGGGGAATTTGAAGAGTGACTCACGACGTCGATATTCCAAGCAGACATTTGACAGTACAAAGATTGCCTGCCGCTGCACCTCCTCCACTGGACTAAGAACAAAGCGAACCACACGACTCAGCAGCCTCGACTTGAGCATGGCAGGTACCATCGCCGAGTGATACTCGGAGATGAGTCGAGATAACTGCAATGCCGGCACCAGCAACTCCACATCCTGTGAGTGATGCAGCAAAGCGGGCAACGCTTGAGCAATCTTCTTGATGGCATACAAAGATGGACCTGGTACCTTGTATCTCAACACCTGATAGAGCAGCCACATCACTTGTCCCTGGTGTTCGTGGTTCAAGAGACGCAACAACTCGGTTAACAGACCCGACTCCACAACGGCATCTCTCATCCGCCAGCCACAGACGAGGATGTTGCTCAGCAACGCCAGACAACAGCATTTGATGGTGCCTCGCAGTCGGGACATGTTAAGAATCTGACGCAACAACGACAACAACTCGGTGGTCAGAACCAGACGCTTCACATCCACCTTGGTGCAGTGTGTCGTCATCTCGTGCAGCACTCGCAACGCCTTCACACACTGCCGAGGCGTGTGTTGTGGACTCGGTTCCCTTAGGAACTCGAGCAGGCCTTCGATCAACCTGCCTCGCCATGATATCTCCATGTTGGAGGCCAGCCAGAGTGCATAATCCTTAGCGGACTCCAACTGATTGTCCAGACATTGAAAGGTTAGCAAATTCTCACAGACAAGAGTCACCTCTTGAGCACTCATCGCGCTATACAAAGCAGAAATAGCTTCAGTCTAGTTGTTATACATCAGTCTTGTTATAATACTTACTGCAAAAGTGTTTGAAAAGTGGTCAAGTTGGAAGTTGGATGGTTTTCCGCTTTCTGTATCAAATTTATTTTTATGGGTTTGTATGTGAATATCTCAAAATTTCTAAAGATTATATTTCTGTTTTATGCTTTGACACATACGATTGTCAAGTTACGTTTCTAGTAATAATAAATACCAAAAATACTAGTGTACATTGGGGTAGATTGAAAAATGTATTTTATATTTACGGAACTCCTGTAATATGAATGGATGATACGATATAAATGCAATATATAAATGCAAAACAATTTTTATTTACTTTTGACAATTGTTGAAAGCATTTTTTAGGTTGATTAATTTTATAATATAGTCATGTGAAAACCACAAAAAGGTTGTGAAAAAAACAAGCACTATCTATAGTATATATATATCAAATTCTTTGTCCTGACTGAATGACTGACTGACTGACTCACTCATCGATCATTGCACAGCCCAAACCATAAGACCTAGGAAGCTAAAATTTGCACACAATATAACCAAGACAATTTTATCGTGCAATAAGACGGCATTTTGGGAAATTCGAATTGCAAGGGGGTTAAAGTTCACGCTTTGAGAAAATTGATTGGTATGAAAATGTTTGTTAATTTTTAAGCTATCTCAACCAAAGTATATATTTGGGACTGCCTGTTACATCCTGACCAAGTTTAGTCAACATCGGGTTACTATATCATATAGCTGCCATAGGAAAAATCGAATGTAAATTTACCTTTAGTAGGAAAAGTACGAGCCATTAAATTGTTAAGCTCAAGTAAGTGTCAGAACATAAATAAACGTGCCTGTCGGTAGTCATAAAAATAAAAATTTATTTTTTCAAATCAATTGACAAGACTTTAAACAAAAAGTAAGCTACGTGAGCCATAACTATACAGAACGTTTACTCAAAGTAACAAGTAACTCCAAAAAACAAAATTATTCAAACCGAAATAGCCGATTAGTAACCAAATCACTTATAACAGTTAGTTTCAGTTCAATCAAGTATTAAATTTAAGGTGTAATCATCTTTTTAGAATTTAAATTTGAAATATTTTTTTCTTAAATGGAATAAATATTGTTGAAAAATTAAACTTTTATTCTGAAAAAAAATGTTTTACCGAAATCATACCGGTATTTCGAATACATACAAAACATACAAAAACCGGTAACCGTTGCGTAGCCGATATCTAAAAGCCTAATTACAAACATGTATAACCGAAACCGTAACTGAAACCAATATTTGATTCTGTTTGACACCCTGTTTTTTACTTTATAGGACTTTAATTTAGCAACTTAAATTAAAATAGAACATGTTAAGGAAATTCACATCCCAAAAATATTGTCGAAAGGCAAGAGTATGAAATATTTGTAATCCTTATTTATTGAATTTATTGTAAAACTAACGTACCTTATTCAAATAGTTGTATTGATGTATCATATAAATCGATAAATACTTACCAATGAAATTACTCCAAAAATTAAGACATTATTTTAAGAATCCTATAGTGACATCATTGCCTGTAGACATAGCAATTTTATCCTGACCCAGATTATGAAGAATATCTTGATGTTGCAGTTAATAACCTTTGCTGACCTTCATTTGAAGGACCAAGCACTTCAACAACTATACAACTTGAACATTTCTTTCATATAATATTTACTTGATACGCATACACAGAGTGTTCACAAAGTTGAGCTGCTCGTCTCTGGTTTTTATCTACTAAAGCCTCCCGCCACCACTTTTGGTTGGCTTAATTGCCCTAACTACTTGCTTTGCCATTTCATTTCTCCGCAAAATCTGTCGTCCTTGTCCGCTGCGTCGTCCAGTCTAAGAGGGGAGGCAGTGCTCTTATTAAATTTACAATTGCAGGGATTATGTCAGACAGGCAGCGTTAAGGAGCTCAGCTGAGGCTCATTTTAGCCACTTCACTTCGATTTTTGCTGTCAGCCAACCTCGAGTTTCCAACGATGTGCCTTCAATGGCTTAAGATATATATCCTAAAGAGCTTTAAATGCCAATCAAGCTGCTGTGATTGTAAATGTTTCTATGTATGCCACGGCATGCGGGTGCGTGTACCAGTGTGTGTGAGTGTGTGATTGGGTATGTGTGGCTATGTGTATGAGGTCGAAAGCAAGTCCAGTTGATAATTAATAAATTTCTGGCGTTGTCTTAAGACCCACACGCCTCAAAAATCTGTAGACAAACATAGACATTTATTTATGTGTGGTTAGTGTGTTTAATATACCCTGTAGTAAATGTGAAATATATAAAGTGATATCAGGTAAGTTGGTTATTATTGTACTCCCTAGTAATCAGTAGACAAACAAACAATTTCATATATGCGAGAAATACCCTGTAGTTGCGTTGGAAGGTGTGGTATATACAAATCAAGTCCAATTAAAAATAAATTTATGCGAATATCTTTATACGAATATCTTAACACCGAAACTAATTAAATTTATTTATTTTTATTTATTTGTAAATTAAATCAAGACTAGTTAACAATTGGTAAATTGTCGACATTGTCTTAAGACCTGCACGCCTAATCGACGTAATTTATGTGTGCTTAGTAATTATATAAAAAAAATTCTGTATATTAGTTTATTAGTCCAGTTAATGATTAATACATTTTTGATGTCGTATGCCTCGCAAATCTGTAGACAGTAACATTTTTTTAAGTGTGACAACTGTAATTAATACCCTGTAAGTGTGCTATAAATAGGATGGTATAAGCGAACTAAATTAAGCAAATATCTAATAATTTTCTTGATTTGCCTAACAGTTCAAAGCAGAATAAATTTGTGAGGTTCGTGGCTCCTGTCACATACACGTATCTAGAACCTCAGTTTGAAAGATAATCCTAACTGTTAAAACGCAATTCGGTAAAATACATCATATTAAAAAAATAATCAAAATATAAAAAGCTGTAAGTTTGCCTCAAATAAAGCGGTAAACTATATTTTTAAGGAAGTGTTTCCAGCTCTCTTTTTACAAAATTGAGCAAGCTATTAAGAAGGTATCATGTAGTCGAGCAATTGAAGCTCTGAAAATTTGTTTGATATCTCCGTGGGCTGTGCTATTGTCTATGTGCTGTTTCGTATCATTTTAGCACTCGCAAACAATATTTTAGACGCTTGTCATTTGTCTCACGTTTCTTAATTAGCTGCAGGATAATGGGCCGGAGCACGTGTCGAGGTAAACAAACGGGAACGCGTCGCAAATTTTTCCTATTAATTGTTATGCATAATGGCAAAGTAATTGGAAAATTTCATTACAATCTTTTAACAAGAAAGAAGTAGATAAAAAGAGAGCGTTACAATATGAGAAAAACTTTAAGATAACCGCGTAATATCGTCGAGGAGTTTTCAAAAGAGAAAATTCGAGGCAGGATTATAAATCAATTTGGCAAAGCTACCACAATGACAGTGTAACGACAAGCACTGCAAAAAGTTGTGCTACAGAAAGCGCCTTTAAGCTGCTTTTGATGCATTCCCATCCCATGTTCCTTCCTATACTTACCTAAGTCTACCTCTCTATGTACAATAGGATAATGTATGTATTTAATTGTATGTAAGTATTGTATGTATATACTCATATACATATTCGTGGGCCTCGGCGATTTGTTTTGTTTGCCATTAGGTTTTCAGCTATTGAATTTCATTGGGCTGCTCCTTTTGCCGTAATAAATTTAATATGGGTCATTTGTATGACATTCGTGGGGTATTCTCTCCCCTAACTCCCCCACCCACTGTAATCCATATACCGTACACCATCATCTTTCCCTCTACATTCCCATCGCTTTCGCATTCACTTTTTGCTTTCACGTCGTCTGTCACAGTATGTGTACGATTACGAGGTTGGGATGATGACTTGTCGACAGCTTTCAACGTACGGATAAAAACTCATATACAATGAAAACAAAACAACAATTCCGATTTTATAGATGATTTTAGTTTTATTTTTTGTGATATAAACTTTCTTATCTTATTTTTTATGTTTCTAAGTAGTCTGTTAATTAATCATGTGCTTCATATATTTATGAAACTCTAGATTGTTATATATTCAGTTTAGAGAATGTTAAAAAAGTAGGTAATTAAATTCTACATATACAATTATTAGAATGCTTAGTTTGAACAGAAAACAAGTTTCCGAAAACTATAATTTATTTAATAATTGCCTCTTTTATTTTCATTAACAGGCAACTTAATGCACAAGTAGAAGTAAAAGATTTTATATTTTTTGGTTTTTACTCGAAAGAGCTTTGTAAAACTGTGAAAATGTTAAAAATGGTCTAATGTTCTTTCTTATGCTCCATGTAGTTGCTGAACCTGTCTTGGGTATGGGGCAACTTAATCTTTTAGTTTTCCGACGCTACACTTGCTGAGCTCCTTGAATAGTTGTTGATTCACCCTCTCTCCGGATTGTTTTGGAAATGGGCTGTTTTGCCTGCGCTCGTTTTTTCCTGTCCTGTTTTCTGTATTTTTTGTAATCTTCCTGCTGCTGCTAATTTTGTTTTTGCTTCGGTTATTTGGGCATGAGAGAAGGTCTAACAAAAGGCGCAACAAAGCGTGCGCTGGGCGTTTCTTAGTTCTCGATTGTGGATTCCGTCCGGTTGGACAATTGTCCAGTTCTGGCCGTGCTCAGTTCTCTTCGTTGGCCGAATTTTCATCGATGGGCCACGTCCTTTTTGCTTGTCTTCCTGCCAATGACATGTTGCAAATTAAAAAAGGGTATGCCTGAGCATTCTTGTTGCGGTTGGCCCGACCCGTTCACAGGGTACGAAAGACTGCCAATGTGACTCTGTAACTCTGACTGGGAACTGGGTACTGGGTGCTGTGAAACGGGAGTCGGGAGTTGGGAGCTGGGATCAAGCGACTTTCGCTCGGTAACAGCATTTTAATGATGCCCATTTTTGCGGCCGGGTCGACAACAACTGGCCACATAATTTGATGACAAACAATTTGAGCGTAAGTTTTGTCTTTGAAGGCGTTTAAGTTACGGTGTATACAAAATGGAGCTTCAAGTTTCCTTTCACTCACAGCTGTTAGCTATGCGAAGACTTTTCTGGCTAAAAGCAAAGATGCAAATATTTTGAATATGCCAGAAAAAACTTTACTTAGGAAGCTGCGTAATTTTGCTGAGAAATTTGAAAAGACGGCTCTTCTTATGAGCCAAACAACTAAAAACCAAACAACAGCCGAGACGGAATTTAATAAATGCTTCTTTTAGTTTTCACCATGACAAAGCTTTTGAAGTTCTCGTTGTCGCCACAAACAGAAAATTCTAGATTAAAGAGCTATAGCATCTAAGGCAGCCTTTGAATAAAAAACTAAAAAAAATGAAAACCACTGAAAGTTCATATACACTATGACAGTAACCTGTGGTAAAATATTAACTTAAATTAATAAAATTAAGCGCTTGTCAGAGTGCCAAATAAGCTAATCCTACCTATCTGTACTGTCACTTGGCTATGGTAACTTCATAAAAAGTCTTCATATTTTAAAAGTTCTTGTTGTCTTTATTAAATTCGAATAAGATATAATCTAAAGACCTAAAAATCTTGACATTATTTTATTTGTATAATCGATGTCTACTTTTAACAATAAAATTATTATTAGAAATACGACTATAAATATTAAATATAAATAAGAGCTTATAAATGTCTCTCTATATTTAATTTCGATTGTTGTATCTTTTATAAGATTGGATATCTTTAAAAAAAAACACTCCTGTGAACAATCTTTCCAAAAACTCTAGTTGACAACAGACAAACTTATGTTAACACAGTACAACGAAGCATTTCGACAAAAAGCCTATAATAATTATAATAATAAAATATTAGTTTAAATACAATATATATGATGGTATAACTTCCTTTTAAATAATAAATTTTAATTGCCGTTAACATAGTACAATGGCATATATATAGAATTAGCTGATTGATTGTTGACAATATCAAAGTACTAAATTTAAAAATACTTATGTATCAAGAATGAAAAGATATAAATAAACTAAAAACAACAGATAAATTGAAATCAAACAAAAGACCTTATTATCTATTTATAAGGACCCTTTTGAGATTGTCTACTCACTAATAAGGTAAATACAGGATTTGCTATAGAAGTGTATGTATGTGTGCAAATAGTTTGTTTGTTCCTTTTGATGTTGGTATTTTGAAAATCTCCGCACCACAAAGCCTGTCAAACGTCAGGTCACAAGTGGGGGAGGCCAGAGGTGGAGCGGGGACTGCTTCGATTATGCCATTTAGCAGAGCAAATAAATACAATTGCCGAGCGCCGCGTCTCAATTTCAATTGGGTGGGGAAGTCGGCGGGGAGTGGATTGGCGGAGTGGCATAACTAAGACAAACAACAAGTAAAGCTCAACACAAGTGGAGAAGAGAATTTAAAGAAAACGAAACGAAGGGATGGGGTAAAGAGAAGAGGAAAGGAAGGAAGTAACTTGGCAAGCAACGTGAAGCGAGAACTCACGAGGAGCTTTGTTATTTTTAACAGCAATTTCCAAGAAAAACAACAGAAAGCCAAGAGAAGCAAGCGTGAAGAGCAGCTAAAAACAAGAGACGAGTGGCAGTGGGATGAGATGAGAAGAGAGGAAAAGCAGAGAGAAGAGTAGCGTCTGCTGCTTCAGCCGAGAAGGAAAAGTATATTTGCCGCCATATTTGAGACAACATCGCGTATGAGATACGTACTACAAGTTTAACAGACAGCATGTGCGTGTGTGTGTGTATCTCTGTGTCTGTGTGTATAGGTAACTCACAACACTGGCAGCTACGCATTCTGCTTCCGTTTCCGCTTTGTTGAATTCCACTTGTTTACTCGATTTAAGGAAATATTACCGGCACAAACAAACAAAGTGCAACACCGCCAACAACATGGATGCTGCATGAGCTCATTTCTCTGACGTATGTATTGGTGTGTGGATGTAGATGTGTTTGAGTGGGTGTATGGTTGTGTGGTGTGTGTATGTGTCGAATAGACAAGTCATAAGTTTTTATGCTTCGTTGGAGCCAAGTAGTACGAAATTTTTATGCTTTGAAAGTTACCATAATAACTCACACAGAAAAAAACAGGAAAAGTTGAAGCGAGAGAATCCTAAAAATATTACTCGAAGACCGAGGTCGAAAATACTCTATAAAAATGTGTTATTATAAAGAGAACTAACTTCAAATTAATACAATAATACATGGCATCTAAACGGTCTTATATTATAGATTGCACTAAGTTGTAGAATTGTAAATCAAAGAGTCGCTAATATAACAATAATTAATCAATACTAGCACTAAGAACTATCGCTAAACTCTTCATAATTTTGTGTAATATAATATTGTATAATGAAATGCTCGTTGTCAAACTATTAAATTATAATACATGCATTTCACGGAAAATATCTACGGATAAACCTTAAATTAGTTATAATCAAATTGCAATTGTTTTCTTTATAGTTCGTTTCGAGTAAATAAAGTGCTTAGTGCATAGAATTATTCAATCTATGTCAAGATAATTAATTTAGTCCATATTTATTTTTGTCTAACATTAAATTCTAAAATTTTTGTTTTTAAAAAAAGTTAAACAAAGATATAATTTAATTTCGCTATTTTTGACAATAGATCAAATATTTATTTTCATTGAAAATTGCCTTCTATCTAATCATGTATTTTTGTACCATAATTTACTAACCACTAGATAGTTGTTCAAGTGAGGGAATAGAGAAAAAGGTTCTAGGTAAAAAAATGAGCGAAACAAAAGAAGAGAAAGGTTCCAATCAAAGGATGAGTTTCAAGTACAATAATACCAGCAAAAAACACGTGTTTATGCATATGTGAGCAACATGTGTGTGTGTGTGTGTTGGTGAAGAAAGATGAGGTCAAGGAGAGGTTAGGAGGCGAAGTTGCAGCTGAGCGTATATTTTGTGCTCCAGTGGATGCGGCAATTGAGCCAGCCAAAGAAAAAGAATATGACGCAAAAGATGGAAGCACAAGCTGCAACAGACTGTGGCAAATTAAGTGGCAAATAAACAGGACCTTCTTGAGGCCACTAAAAGATGCATAACGAGCTTTAAAGTGGTTTGGCTTTTAAAAAATTTAAACGAATTTACAATCTCTTTGATGAGGTGGGCGGGGGGTCTCTTCGATTCTCCGCATCTTCAAGCTTCTTCAGGTCTCCCGGTTCGCTCAGTTCATGCATATAAACATAAAAAAGCCGCTTTATTGTCAATTTTAATACGTTTTGCATTTTATGCGATTTGCCAGGCAGCTAAATAATCCTTTGCCTTTGTCATAAAAAAGTGCACGGCGGCAGGAGTAGGGGGGGTGGAGTGGAAGGGGCGGTATGGAGTGGGTTGCAAAAAAATAAAAATGGAATACATATATATACTATACTGAAATTTACGAGCGTGCTCTCGTCTTGAGTGCCCTTTGACATGACATTCAACAGCTTTACGTGCGCTCGTGCCTAATTTAAGGATAAGGCTGGAAGGCAGGCAACATGGCTGCCAGCAGGATGCGCGCAGGATGTCTGGCTGAGATTTAACCTTTTGGCATTTAATCGAATTTATGCATAAAACAAGCAGCGGACAGCAGTTTACTTCACTTCACTTGACTTCACTTCACTTCACTTCCGGCCGTCAGCAGCCACTTAAAAGGATTAAAACTTTCGATATTATAATGGCATCTCAGATTGACAGTGAAATCAACTGAAATATTTACTTTTGGTACCCCCTCCCTTCCATTTATCCATGACAACCAGATTCCTAACCATATGAGACACCAGCCTCTTGTTCAACTAATCCGCTTAGTATTAAGATAACTTAGCTTTTGAGCCATTTAAATCACTGCTCGAGCTTGTTTGTGACTTTTGGGTCGTGATAACTGGTAACTGGGAGGGGAAGAGGGCGAGTGAGAGTCACACCACACAGAGAGAGAGAGTGAGTATGCCAGGGTTGCCGGAGCATCAATTACAGCGGCAGACGGCAGTTTCGCCTAATAATGCAGAAAATGCCAAACAAAGTGTTTAACGTTGTCAATTTAACAACCTCGAGCGCTTTTTTATGGGGGGTGGCCAGCCTCACCGTACTCCCCTAAAATAACAAAACTGACAATGCCAACAACAAGAGCAACAAAGCATCAACGTCGACAAAAGTTAAACAAAGCCCCAAGGCACAGTGGTGCACGGTTAACATAACATATCATTATCCGACATTGAAAAAAAAACAAAATTATTTTAATATATGTGCATATGTAATTATATAAATATATAAAATAGACATTCTTAAAAATTTTCAATGTTTTTTATGGGGTTTGAAAATAAATAATTAAAACAAATAAGAAAATTGAACTATATTGGCTTTACAGTTCAAATCAACATCATAAAATCTGGGGTTCAACATTCACGTCCGGAAACCGAACCTAAATCTTGCTTTTTAAAAACTTGCAACCTAATATCACATCGTTATGTTATAATACAATACGAAATGTGTTATTGAATTAATCTGATTCTTTCGTAGTTACGCAATGTTTGGGAACGACAGAGATAGAAAAAGAGACAAATATATTAATACATAGCGACAGAGAAAAGGATATACAAGGAATATAAATTGGAATATACTTAGATACGATCCTGAGAAAGATAAAAAGCGAAAGGATATAGATAGATTTAATCGCGATTTAGATTTATTTAAAGAAGATAATCAGAGAAAAGAAAATATTGAGAGATAGAGATATATAGGAGATAGACAGGGAAAAAAATTGTAATAAAGAAAAAAAATAATAGTGACGAGAAAAAGATGATATTGTTGACATGTCACAAATCTTATTACTTTACTAATATATCTATTTCTCATTTATTCATTACTTCAGTATTACTTTTTTTTTTAATGCTTAAATGTTTTCACACTTAATCACATGATATGTGACACTGTTTCCCAAGCAGAGACGACGGCATGTCAGCCACGCGAGAAAGAGACACACAGACAGACAGACAGATGGATGGACCATAAAGCGGATGAGGAGGAGGGGAAAATGCTGTGGATACTCAGTTACCCACGAGGATCCTGGCACGCCGCAGATGCTCAGACGCACACACAGATATTCGGAGAGACAGAGATACTACACGCATCGGCAGACAACACACATGTTAACATAAACGTCAAACACACAAAAGGCCGTCGTGCCGCCTCCATCGATGCCGCGACCTAGACATGGATCCCTAGTTGGATAGTCGTTACTAGGGCCCCAATCGACAATGTGCGGGAATGTGAATAGAGGGATTGTGTAGGTGCAGGGGCGGGGGCAGTGGCAGGGGTAAGAGAAGGCGAATGGTGCTCATAAGTGGCGCCGTTTTTGCGGCGATTATCTCGAAGCATTTGCAACGAAACGTTAAGACTGTTCAATTTTGGCAATTGATTGCCCGTTTTTCTTCGTTGGCAACACTAGACTCATGCGACTGCGTATGTGAGTGTATCTGTGTGTGCTTGTGTGTGTGATTGTTATCTATAGAGAGACACAAATACATTGAAAGTCGTATGTTAGGCTGTGTGCTGATGACCAGCCGCCCAACCGCCTACCTGCTAGCCCAATGGGCGTGGTCATGTAGCTGTACACTACATTAAGCTAACTAATGATGCATGCCACAGACAAAGACAACGGCAACAACAACAATAACAACATCTGAGCACAACAATGAGAACAAGAACTTGAGCGTACGCAGCCAGCAGAGATAAAAAATTATGAACGCAAATCTTCTATCCATATATATGCACACTCACACAAATACGCACACATACACACAGGATATGGACTCGGACCTGGTGGCAGTTAATTGAAGTCATAAAAAGGCAACAACAAAAGACAACAAGCAAACATCTTTTTATCTGCCGCCATTTTCCTCTTACTGTTGTTATTGTTGTTGCTGTTGTTGCTGTTGTGCGTGTGAATTGCTCTCCTGGTTTTGTATGTTTTTATAACTTGTTTGTTTTTCTTTGTTACTTCAGCTTTTTCCTTCAGTTTTCCTCTTGTATACCCTGCACACATAAAAATATGCCTAAAAGGTATGATAAAATAGTACCAAATCAAAGTTCTAAGTTAATAAAAAGCCAAAGCAATCTATTCAATAATTGGGATACGACTATCATTATAAAATCCAGTGAATGTATCTTTTACTGCATACAGTGAACGTCTACCTGTTATTTTCCAGGTACTTATCCTGTTTCATGTGACAATAAAGCTTAGAGAATTCGTTGCATACTTTTGAGAGTATCTTAGATTTAATTTTAGAAAATAACAGTTGGAGAATGTATACAGTTCTAAACAAATTAAAATCATATGTTTATGTCAGATGTCTTTTCTGAAAGCTTCATAATGATTCTCTTGTACAGTCTGAAGCTATTCTATGTAAAACTTTGGCAAAGAAAAAAGTTATTCATGCCAAAAAAAAAATTAAAAAATTGTTACCTAATTTCGAAATCTATGTCACAGCTAAGATGTTTTCACCAAGAAACAATAGTTCTTAAATCCGTTTCTGGTTCAATCTGTTTGGGCCAAAAAATTTATTTTTCGTGACATATGTTATCCAACATTACTTTATGGCCTACTTTGGAAACCGCTGGTTTATATATACAGGGAATCTTATAGTCGTGTACTCTCTATCGTAACAATTTTATTTGCTACATTTTTCGTTCGTAAAACGATAAGGACGATTTGTCATGGCAGGACACAGAGATTAAGTTGCATTGGCGGCAATTTCCTCTCTCGACGCCATTTATGGATAGTCACTTGCCGAGCTATATCGACGCTTCATAAAACTTAAGTAGCTGCTGCCCTGTCGATGGCATCAAATTGAATTGCCAGCCCCTGAAGTTGTCAAGGAGATGGAAATTATTACAATGATGATGACGACGAAAACGACGATGACACTCGTTGCCAATGCCTGATGCCAATGCCGATGGCCAACTGCCTTCAAAGGCAAAAGTATCTTTTACTTTACACTGCAATGCATCAAAAAGAACACTTGAAAATAGTATATGCATTTTATACAGACACCACACATATTATAATACCTCATACATATTGTATCGACGCATCTGTCACATAGTGATGCGAATCAAGAGAATCTGCGATCCTGTACAAATATTAAAAGTTCCATTAAATAAAATGTTTTCAAGTCTCTGAAAAGTCTAAGGCCAATTATTTATACTTATTTTCTGTGCACATAAACTGGGAAGATTATCTGGTTAATTTTCACGTTAATCTAGCCCATATTTCATAAAGTCAATATTTAACAATAACATCTGTTAAGTGTTAAAATATATTGTAACATATAAAACTAACTTAAATATATTTAAAAGCATGTTTATAAATTTATAAAATATTATAATTTTCATTTATGTCAATTATTTAAATTGATTGTTTAAAGCTGGGTCGTTCCAAAGGGTTGAATAGAGTTTCTATGTGGATCTGTAATTGCTAATTAAGTCTTATGTGTGTTTGAAAATAATTTTAGCTAATATTGTATTGTTTTACATAGCAAATTTTACTCACTGATAAAAAGGCTTATTTAATACATTTTGTGTAATTATTTATCGCATGTAATGAAAAAAATTCAGATCAAAATCGCTCTTAATGTTGAATTACTCTCATCACTAGCTTGCCATTCACAATTGTCGTACACGTACAATTGCAATATGCAATTTAACAGCAACAATAAATGGACGAGCGAACATTTTAAGTTGTATTAATTATTCAGAAACCTCAAAATGGAATAACTTGTTTTACACAAGTATGTACTCCATATTGTCGGTTTGACTGCATCATGTGTCCTGCACTCCCACAGATACAGACATCCATACATACGTTCATATAGTGGTTTTTATTATCTTCTATGATATGCATTGTATGCGTGTGTGTGTGTGTGTGTGTGTGGTTGTCTCTGTGTTAGAATGACGCCCACGGCAAACATTGCATGTCCAAGCAGCTCAACATTCGTCTATGCTCGAATGTGAAATGCAGGGCATGTATCAAATGTGCGGCATATTGGGTCAAATGAAAAGTTTCAAGACATTAGATACAAATGGAATTCAGCTTGTGAAAATGTGTGTGGGCGTAACTCTTTAGTTGAGCTTTTCCCCATGCAAATTGCATTCGTTAATCCACGCAAAACACAAGATATTTTCAATCATTTGCAATAAAGTAAATATAAATTCAGAAGTTGAATTAGACAAAGAAGAAAAAAGAAAAAAGATTACACCTGGACATTGATATCAAATTTAAAATCAATATCATAGGTACTTGTCAATTTAAATTATGTTCAAAAGCTTACTAAATTTTTTTTTAAATTGTAATTAACAATATTGCTTACTATTTATGAAGTAAATAAATCTAGATCTCTAAAAAGTAAAAATAAATTCACTAGAAGACAAAGCTAAAAAAAGATAACACCATGATAACACCATCTTTCAAATTTAAAATTAATATCATGTGTACTAAACATAAAACTTGTCAATTTAAGTTATAATCAAAATCTTATAAAATTTATTTAAAATTTGGAATAAACAATATTGCTTACTATTCACGAAGTAAATAAATATCTAGAGCTGATGGCACATAGATAGAAATTAAAGATTAATTTTTAAGACTGCTTCACTTAGAATAAAGCTTTAACATAAAGATTTTTGCTAAAAACTTTGATTGAAATGATAACGAAAAATAAAAGTTGTCTTATTTTCAAAATATTTTCAGAATTAAATTAGAGCAGATTGAAGACATTAAATCCGATAAATCTTGCCGAAAGTGAAAACCGGAACATGCTTGAATATTTTTGCATTTTCGAATAATGATCTAGTATGCAATCGATAACATCAGCAAAATGCACTCTACATTTATAGCGCAATCGTTTGTCACTGTAGCGCATCGCAATTGCGGCTAACTCAACAACTCGCATGCCTATTGTCAATGTGACAGAAAACAATTGTTAATTTTTAGAGCAAATGCAAAATAATAAAAATGGAAAACAGAAAATAGAAAACAGAGATAAAAAATGCACTTTGTTTAATTAGCGCTTGTCGCAGAGCTCAAGTGGCCATTGCTCGACATTGTCCATGTTGTACATGAATAGGCCTTTAAGAGTGCAATAAGCAGGCAAACAAACATAAGCCAAGTCCCCCTTCACCCCTTACCACGCCCATGCGCCCAATTATAATGAATGGAAATGTGAGTGCACAAACACGAATATAAGTGCGAGTACAACTGTGAATACGAGTACGTCAAAGTGTGAATGCTGCCTGCCAGCAAAACGATAATAATCTTCATTTGCTACCAGATCCAGAATCCTGCACTGACTTTGGACTCTTGGACTTATGGCCTCAGGACTGTAACTGGGAAACCCCTAACTGGCCCCAATGGGTTGAGCTTGTTTGTGCGCTTCAACTGGATCTGTTTGTGTCTGGCCAACATGTCCCTAGCCCATTGTTGTGCGGGGTGACGTGTGTCTGCCTATGTGAGTGTGTGTGTAAGTGTGTGTGCTTGGCAATTGATGTAACTGTAACTGGCTAAAACGTCGGGACGTCTTTTTGGTTGTCTATTTGAAGCTGTGATTTGTCTATGCCTCTCTCTCTCTCTCCCTACGTCCCCTTTCTCTTCGCTGTTGCACTAATTGGCAGTTTAACAACATAACTGTCTGATTTTGACTAGAAGTGAGCCTATGATTATGCAAATTCAATTAGGACTGACAAATGTTCCTTCCTCCCATTACCCTAAAGCTGTTCGATTGATTCTCAATGAATTCAGTACAGTAACCATTTTATTGTATTGATACGAAAAATATTTTTAGATTTTTCTAAGAAATTTAAATAGATAAATATGTAGAGCGATTAAGTTTATCTATTAATATTATGTATGAATTGTGTAGATTTCTTACTGTATACTTTTATACTTAATTTAAAATTGAGTCTTAGTCCGCCTGTACGTAAACCTAAATCGGTAACATACGACCAATCGCGTCTTAAGTGTTAATATAAACGTTAGACAAAGTTCATTAAAAATACAAATAACATTATAAAATTTTGAAAGTATGTAGAATGCTTAAGGATCCCCACAGTTCCTTTGAGAACATTTATTCTTTGATGTATTAAATACAAGTAATTGAAGTGAAAATATATTTAAATTAACTAATAATAAAAAATTTGTATTTATTCATACATATATATTACTAAAAATTAATTTTCATTTCGCTTTAGTAATATTTATATATTTCCTCGAAGGCAAAGACATTTCAAATGTTATGCAGAAATCAAAATGATTTAATTAAATATTGTTAAGAAAAGAATGTTTCAACTGAATTTATGTTAAGAAATTTTAGTTAAGAAAGTCAAATTTAATGTAATTTCTCTGTAGCAACGACATTCAAATAATCTACCAATACTTATTAGTGCAATAATCCAAAAATCTTATTTAAAAAAGAACTATAAAACTATTTAAGTATTTTTTAATCTTTATGTATTAATGTAAACCCACAAAAAAAACCTCTACACGAGGTAAAAGTCTAGTGACGAAAGCAATTTCTAGCCCCAAAATTTCTGATATCCAATTTTGTGACGAACAAAATTCAGTTGGCATTGTGCACTGTGAGCAAAAAGGGTGAGCTTCTTTGTACATAAAAATTACTTTTTGCGCAGTGCCGAATGCCAATTTTCGCTTTTTTTTATTAATTTATATTTTTATTTAAAATTTTTAGATTAAACTGAATTTTGTTCGTCACAAAATTGGATATCAGAAATTTTGGGGCTAGAAATTGCTTTCGTCACTAGACTTTTACCTCGTGTAGAGGTTTTTTTTGTGGGATATCAGAAATTTTTGCAATTGCTTTTGCTTTTGACATTGTAACTTTATCATTAATGCAGGCAAATAGTAAAATATGTAAATTTAGTTGTTCAACGTATTTCATAAAAAAAATTGTTCTTTAATTTTAAAGAAAAACTAGGGGGCTCCGCCCCCTGCTCGCTTTGCTCGCGTTGCTACAGCCGAGCATACTCTACTGTCGGAGACCCCGTCCTTACTATGAAAAAAAAAAAGTTTTTCATACTAAGACTTGGATTTCGCCCGATCGGTGCTATGACAGCTATATGATACAGTGGTTCGATTAGAACCAACTTTGGTCAGAATATATAAGTATATATCTAGATATATATATAGTTTGGTTATAATAAAGTTTTTCATACTAAGACTTAATATTGGACCGATTGGCTATATGATATAGTGGTCCGATAAAAACTAACTTCGGTCAGGATTTTTAAAACTGACTTAAATGCAAATGCTATCAATTTGGTTAAAATATCTCACTAAACAAACAAGTTTTTCATACTAAAACCTTATTTTGACCCGATCGGTCCTATGACAGCTATATGATATAGTAGTCCGATTTGAACCAACTTTGGTCAGGATATATAAAACCAAGTTAAATGCATATTTTATCGCTTTGGTTGAGATATCGCATAAAACCAAAAAGTTTTTCGTACTAAAACATGATTTTCGACCGATAGAAAAATGTATTTATGTATGTATTAATATCTTCCAAACCCCTCAACCAAAATTTATGTTTCATATACCGAAAAATTGTACGTTTTACAACATAATAAAATTTAACAGAAATCGTTAGAGCCGTTTTGTCAAAAATCGGCAAAATGTAAGCTTAAAATTATAATATCACCTGTAAAATGTTACCTGAATACTTTAGAAAAAAAGTTTTATGGTACGCATAAAAGCCCTCAAACATACCTTTTCAATGAATTGTAGAACATATCTGTAGGTTCTATGGTTTGGAAACTGTTGGAGTTTCAATTTTAGCGGGACTTAGCGTTTTCCCGCTAAACTAGCGGGAAATTGAAAAAGTCGTAAAACAAACATTTCTAGATTTTCAAAGAGGAATAAATCGCCATCATTACATCTTAGCTTTTTTTTTGATACAAACAGACAAACAGACAAACAAAGAAACTAACTTTTCATTTCATTTTGAAAAGTCCACTAAAAATTTCAAATTTATTTATCTTTTGAACCAGTTAACGGATTTGGGTCATCGAGGTATCAATCGACGCGTATTTTTGATAAAAATTTTTAAAAATAAATAATTTTACCAAAAGCCCCAACGGCTCCTAAGCTGCGATCATACAAATTTTCCCTCCACTTACACCCCCGTATCTCATGACCCAGGTGAATTAGAAAAAGTTTTAGTATGTTATTTTGTAAGTTAGGACTAAACCTTTCGATCGGTATATAGCTCGATCTGATCGGACAGTCGTAGCAAATTTTCCAACTTAGCTGTATATATAGTTAGTCGCCTTTCGCACCCTTCGTGCTGCTTTCGTCACTAACGCGAACTGCCTTCCGCAGTGATTATATTTAGCTATGCAATTTTTAAAAATATTGTTTTTGCTTAAGTGAATGAAATAAAAATTAAAAAAGTATATTTAATCTGTGTGTATTTACATAAATTTTAGTTATGACAATTTTAAAAATCTAGTTATTGCTGTTAAAGCTGAAATTAAATGATGCAGAATGCAATTTCAATAAGTGCCTGAGTTGTGAATGCATTGATGCATATCTTAAGCCTGGCGGGACTCAAAAATTTTAATTTCTAAATAAACTTTGAGAAGCTTTTTGGTTGGCGTGTCAAGAGCAGCAGCCTCAAAAAATAAACAGGCCCCTCCCTTCCCGCCACACCCTATGTTTTCCTCCCACAGTAACCGAAAAACCCTTCAGTTAACTTTTCTTCATGTAGCGCGCAAATGAAGTGCTGCAAGAGTGTGAATGCAAGTGTGTGTGTGTGTGTGTGTGGGGAAAGTGTGAGTGCTGCGTATGAGTGTATTCAAGTGTGTATGTACGTATGTATGTGTGAGTGTGTGACTGTGCAAGTGTTTTTATTAAAACCAAATGACAAACTTTTGCCTCCACTACAGCAGCCCTGAACCAGAAGCTAAAGCAGAAGAAGAAGCAGAAACACGGGCAGACCGAGAGCTAAAGAGCCAAAAGGAGAGCCAACCAACAACGTCAACAACAGCCAAAAGCTAATTTACACTTTTGTTGTTTCGGTTACTTTATATATGCCACGCCTACCACCCAGCCCTCACCCAAATCCATAGCCAGCTCAACCGCCCCTACTATATGGCATAATGGAAAAACTATTTTGCGAGAGGAACACAAATGTTGTCAAAAAATTTGTGGATGCTAAAAAACAGTCAACAACCAAGTGTAAAGTGGTAATAGGCAAACGGGTGAGGGGGGTATGATGAGAAGGGAGAGGGGAGAGGGGAGAGCCAGAGCGAAGAGCGAAGAGAGAGTGTATAACAGAAATGGTAAAAAAACAAATCAAATGTGTGAACTTTAACACTATTTACCGCCAAAGAGTATGCACGGAAAAAGTTTATTCATTTAGTTGAACGAGTGCAGACGGCAGCAGCCAGCGCAGCTTGCCACACACATAAACACACACACACACACACATCCAGCTGCCACCATGGCACCTAGTGCCACATCCCATATGCCCCCACGAGGCAGACAGCAGGTATGGCAAGTGCATTTCGAGTTCATTTGCGTACAAGTGCCATACAAGTGGGCTCAATTTAAATTACTTACAATATGGCATGTAAGCTCATTAGAATGACAGAGCAGATACATTTACATAGATACAAAAACTGAGATGCATAGATACTGTATCTATGTCTCGGTTAAATGTAATGAGCATGGGATGCGAGAGGCGCTTAGAGAGTAAGCCAAAGCAAATCAAGCATAGTATTAATCAATGATTTAAAAACAAAAGGGAATGGGAGAATAGAGAAATTAATGTTGATTATATTCACGTTAGTAAATGTTGAAACTCTTTGGCACACTTGTGCATACTCTCAATGAACTACCGAGTGGTTTGCTAAGGTATTTAAGAAATGCATAAATATATACGTACATACAAGTAAATACGAACATACATTTTATAGAATTCTATTAAAGAGACAACCTCATTCAGAACTGCCTAAAATTACCAGAGACGCCTTTCAGTAATCTTGAAGAATAGATTGCTTTATTGATAAGAAAGTTAAACAGCATTGATAATGAATTGCTTTTCATCGTTCTCAAAGATTGTAACTTTTTAAATAATATAATATATAAGTGAACAACTTTATACTTATTGTACGAGTTAAAATAGTCTTTGAAAATATTAAATTTAATTTTTAAAAGATTTTCTTCTTAATTTTAAAGGCTTGTTAACTTGATAATAGTAATTATTATATGGGTAAAAACAATTCAGGAGTTAGATTAGAGGCTAATACTTGCTTTAAAGTCATATGTGCATATAATAAGCATTTATAAAACTTACAAGCAAAAGCTTACAACCTTAAAGGATAGTCGCCAACTTCAAGTAAGAAGAGCCTGGCAAAATACAACTCATACATGTTATGTGTACTTTATTGTGATGTTGTAGAAACGCTTTACAGTCTTTTCTCTGTAGTCAGTCAACTTCATGACAAAGTCATTACAGCCCAGAGCTTCCCCTTACTCCCTTCTTAGGACCCTCGATGGCTGCCTGTTAACCAGAGACAATAAGGCAGAGTCGGTGCATCCGGTTGCTGCATCAGTTTTCTTGCATTCATCTCTCTCCGTCGCTTTCCCTTTCCCTCTCCATCTCTCTCTGTCTCTTTCTTTGTTTTGTTGCTTGCAGCGGCCGCATGGTTGACACCATGTCAGCGGTGTACAATTTATATGCGTATTGGTGTGGAATGGTGGAGGAGCTGAAGCTGAGCTGATACTGGGAGGTGGTTGAGGTGGAGCTGTGGCTTTTGCCACCCGCATGGTGTAAAAAAGGGAAAGCGCTTTGTAAAGAGCCCGCAAGCTAAGCGGGTTGTGAAAACCCCCTTGCCATCCCTGCTGAGCCACACCTCTGTTTCTGCACGAGGGGATTGGGAATCGCATAATAAAAACTAGAAAATCTGTGGCCAGTCAATGCGGGAAGAGCAAGCGAACTGAGAGGTCAACTCGTTGGGGTTTCATTCTCAGTTTCGATGGGGGTTAAGAGAAGCGCAAAAAAGGGGGGAATGGAGAGCGTGTAGCGAGTTCAGCTTGAGCGGGTTAATTGTTTTTTGCTGACTGTCGACTGTCGACTTAAAAAATGAAAAACGAAACGGAATAAAAAACCATGCACAGCTTTGAATAACTTTAAGCAGCGGCGAACGCCTCGGGGGCTGGCCACAAAATATTGGCTTAACGTGCGGGGCGTTATATATAGTATTTTTCAGGGGTTCGCATGCACAGCAGCAGTTTTCACTTGTAGCCCCCTCCTCTTTAAATTCCCCCTACTATTCCTGGCCAAGTGTGGCAAGAGCTAAGCGACAATATGCGGTGGCTAAGACTAAGCTCCGAACAGGAGCTGTATATGGTCTAAGCAAAGAAGAGCGGAGCACGGGCGTGAGCTGACGCAGCCGACGGCGTCCAAGTTCATTTGCAGTTTTTCGCCTGTGCGCTACACAAAAAGTTTCGATTTGAGGTAGTCACGAACATGCAGGTGATTCGTCCAATTGGACAGAAGAAAACCCCTTCCCAAAAAAAGAAAACGAAAGATAGAACAAACTTACAAGAAGTTAGCATGGGTTTTGTTGTCAGCCAGTTGAGTCTGGGTTGATCTTGAAAGGTAACGATAAATTAAAAAATTTACTGTGAAACAACTTATTAAAAGCAAATCCTTGATACCATTTAACTGAGATCCGATACCTTTAGTCAATTTTTTGAAAAGTAAATAAATATTTGGTTCTAATTTAATTTATTAATTTAATGAATTTATAAGTTATTCTTGTAGTGCTAGGAAGCCAATAAAAAGAAATAAAGAAAGATAAAGATACTTTCTATATATTAGAATTACCTCTATTTCTCCTATATAATTTCACCTTTACATTCTTTGATACTTCGTTAACAAATACGAAGCTTAAAATTGACAATAATTTAAAATTAAACTATATAATTAATTATTATTTTATTATAAGAACATATTATATTATTATAGTATTATATTTTACATTTTCAAATTGTGTTCTCTTGATACCATCTACACATCAATCCACTAATCTAAGAGGCATTATCTTTATTATCATGTCCTAGAATTCTTTCCATTCAAAATAAAATACAAAAATAAAGCTGTATAGTATTTAAACGTTGAAATTTAAAGAATCTTTGAATTCTTAGTTGATTATAATTAATTGCCTTTTTTAATATCAGCCAGAGCAATGTTTCAATGTTCCACATGAACTACAAATATACAGACGTGAACATACTTAGATCGATCAATAAATTGCTAAATTAATATTTTAGTAAAAAGTCTTTTTATAATTATAAAATTAAGAACAAAGATAGAAATTAATGGATCACCGATTCCTACATCAGTTTTAACAATCTATGGGTATACTCTTTGGTCCGTACATTTTGACACATCTGGAATCTATAGATCTTATAAAAGCGTGGCATATGGAGATTCTAATATTACACAAAATATTTTCTTCTTCTGCTGTTTTTATTACTTTGCATACGTCTGTATACATTAGCATTCAAAAAGAGTAAAGCTTTTTAAAATTCGATTTGGCACTCTCAAAAAATGATCACAAAAGGCTAATAAAAAGTACAATCATGTTGCCTAGTGTTATCATTAATATATATTTTGTAACAGTATAAATTAAATAGGTTTATTAAATTTATTATTATTAAGTAGTTAAAGCTTTAAAACTATCAGAATCTTATAACACTAGGCAGCAAATTTGGGCTTTTCTTCTGAGCTGAACCAAACCCACTTTTTTGAATAGATATGGGGCCAGAAACGACGAAAAACATATTTTTTTTCTTTGGCAGAAATTTTTAAATTTTGACCTTTTTTTCTTGTCGTTATTAAGAAATGCGCCCACTTTTGTCATCATTATTTCAGAATGCCAAAACCGAACAACTAAAGGATGTCATCAAAATCGACAAAAACATCCCTTGATATAAAATGTTATTATATCGCCGTTTCTCCATAGATTTTAATGAATCATATTTTAATCGACGCTCAATTAATGCAGCTTAGGAAGAAGAGATTAAAACCGCGGTTCAGAATTTCGAGTTTTCCTCGAATTTTCAAGTAAAAGAGCTAAAAAAAAAAGCTTAAAAAAACAATTAACTAAAAAAATTAAAAGCTCTAAAACTATTTGTTCAAATCTTAGACTGTATATAGATGAATTACATTTATATTCATAAGATTTCAGGATAAGTTAAGCTTTTGAATATCGGTTTTGGCGTCCTCAAGTAATGATGACAAAAGTGAGACCAAAATTTAAAAAAATTCTACAAAAAAAATACTGTGCAATAAAAAACAACAAATGTTTTTCGTCGTTTAGGGCCCCATATCTATCCAAAAAAGTCGGTTTGATTCAATTCAGATTTGGGCTGTTGCCGATTATAATCGACACTATCTATAAAAGCTTGCGTTGAATTCATCTGATATCCTTAGAGCGCCTTACTCAAGTCGGCTAAGTTGCATCATTTTTGGTTGCTTTCCCCGCTATGTGCTCATTTTGCCGATAATAGTCGACACTATCTATAAAAGCTTGCGTTGAATTCATCTGAGATCCTTAGAGCGCCTTACTCAAGTCGGCTAAGTTGCATCATTTTTGGTTGCTTTCCCCGCTATGTGCTCATTTTTTAGACACTGTTTTGGTGGTCGTTGCTTTCGTATACCCGGAGCGCATGTATTCCCTATAAATTTTTTACAATTTTATGCAATTGTATAGTTTGCAAAAGTTTGCTGCAGCTATTTTTCGGTGCTGCCGTTGTGGCATTGTTTTCCAACAACAACAAAAGCAGCAGCAGCAGCAACAACAACAACAAGAGCATGCACAATAATGCAGCAGTTCGACCCGCCACGCCCACCTTCTGCTCTGGCTACTGGCAACTCCTGAACCGCAACGCGCCGAACAAATGAACTCAAATGTCCTTTTATATGCGTTCAGTGTTTATTGTGCCATTTCCTACGCTCTATCCTAAACAGCACTAGGAACTTGGCCAAAATGTCGATGTTTTTTTTTTGTTGCAGCTGACGGTGTTTTTGTTGCTTTTCTTGCTGCAGTTGGCTGAAAACTGAAAACGTCTTCGAGTCCCCGCTGAGCTTGTGCTGCCATCGATTCCCGTAAAAACCACTTGGATTAAAGTTTACATAATTCATTGCCATAGGCTTGGCCCAAACTTCTTTAAAGTGACATAGAGAAACAAACGACACAACTGATTGCTATAAAATTCAGCATGACTGACACAAGCAGTATAATGCAAGAAAAGCCGCTTGTCGTAGAAAATGTTCCCAAATTTATTTATTTAGATATTTGGAGCATTTTATAAAGAGATTCAGATTTGGTTCAAGCAGCTATGAATCAGCTGCAGGAACGACCCCGTTTTCACATTGATTTGATTTTGATTTCTGGAATTTAACAAAAAAGTCACGAAAACACATTTTTACAATAGACAGTGTAAAAACCTTTTTGTTCTCGACTTTTTAATAATAACTTGCTTGCAGAATAGTAGAATAAGAGTAAAACTATTTGTTTATCTGCTTCAGATTAAATTTCGTTATAACTTTAATATTATGTCCACATTTTCCTTACTTTTTTATTTTTCCCAGTCACACTACACATCTTGTGTGGAGAATATATGAACAGCTGATCGATGAAGCTAAATCTGTAACAAAACCAAAACTTAGTCTATTTATGAAATACCCTTATTACGTGTAAACTGAAAAAATGACCAACCTTTTAAATCAAGAACATTCATCTTAAAAATTTTGCTCTAAAAATAAGAACATTTTGAGACCATATTGCTAGTACAACGATTATTAATCTAAAAAATCAAAGTTCTTAATACAAGAATAAATATCTTGAATTGTTAGGAAAGTATAATTATGTACTTTTTCATATAAAACAAATGGTGGCCCCGTGGCCACCACTCTAACCCCGTGGTTAGAGAAACCGCTTCAGTTGTGAAGCAGTAGGCGCCGGTTCGAATCCCACTTGTAACAAACTAAAATAACATTAATAAAAAATTACCAAGACAGAATAAAATGTGTAAAGGTCAAAATTAAAAAAAAAATTATAAATTAAAAAATTAAATATAATTTTTTGATTTCAATTTTAAGAACAGAAATAAGAACTTGGTCTTATTTGAAATGTTCTTAAAACCAAGATGTGTTTTCTTAATCTAAGAACTTTATGTTCTCGACGCATTTCTTAGATAAAAATTCCTAGTTTTGTGACCAAAATCTTGGCTTTAGAACATTTTTTTATCAGTGAATTTAAATAAGAAAGAGATATATTTTCGGGAAGTAAAATATCCCTTGCAGAAGGAATACAACATTTTATGATAATCCAAACAATTTCGATACACCTATCGAAAGTTATTGTTTGGTTTTGATAAGAAAAATACAAAATTTTACCAAAGGGCCCAACGGCACCCAACATTGTTAAATATATTCTGTCTAAAGTTGGCTCAAATCGGAGCAAGTCTTAGTATGAAAAACTTTTTAGTTTTATGAGATATCGTAACCAAACTTATAGAATATGCATTTAAGTTAGTCTTATACATCCTTACCGAAGTTGTCATAGGACCGATCGGTCGAAAATTAAGTCTTAGTATAAAAAACTTTTTTGTTTTGTGAGATTTAGTAACCAAACTAATTAAACTATATCCTGTCCAAAGTTGGTTCAAATCGGAGCACTATATCATATAGCTGTCATAGGACCGATCGGGCGAAATCAAGACTTGGTGTGAAAAACTTTTTGGTTTTATGAGCTATCGTAACCAAACTTATAGAATATGCATTTAAGTTAGTCTTATACATCCTTACCGAAGTTGGTTCTAATCGGTCAACTATATCATATAGCTGTCATAGGACCGATCGGTCAAAAATCAAGTCTTAGTATGAAAATCTTTTATGTTTTATGAGACCTTGTAACCAATATGATAGATTATGCATTTAAGTTAACTAAATATTTTTTAACTTTTTCCGTTATTAGTTTTTGCCCTATTGAGTACGGTGTCTCCGACAGTATGCTCGACTGTAGCACCGGCCCACTAGTTTTAATCAACGGGTATAAAAAGTTTTTTGAGACAACTCGATGTTTTCAGCTTGATATACTATTTTACGATATATCGACAACTCGATACTTATTTTTGGCGATTTTCTATTTTGATATAAAACTCGATCTAAATTTAGGACTTACATCACTATAATAAGAGGCTCATATTCCATGATAAAATAATCAGCTTGGACAAGGGCTTAAAACTTTATTGTTATATAGATTACTCAGAAGAGGGGATTGAAGATGAGTAGGCACTTTAGTGTGTTTGAAAAACTAAAGAAAATTGTGAGGATTATGAAATCTGCATTTTTTCAGTTGAGCTCTTGGCTGATGATTTGCAAATGTCATTCACAGTCACAAGTTTAAGTAAATAGTTTATTAACATAAATGAAATTCATTCGAGCTTCTAACTTAAATTGCAAATTTTAAATTTTTGTTGACATTTTGAGGCGACTAATTAAATTAAATGGAAAGTTTTAAGCTGCCTTTTGGAACAAAACTAAAATCTGTAAGAATTAAATTCCGAACATAAATGTGACATAAAAATAAGAGAACAGAGTCAGCAGTTGATCTGCAGATGAGAAAGAGTGAGAGATATGTATGCCGGAAAACATTGTATTGCATATTTTAATCAAGGGAAAATTGCATTGAAAAATATTGTTAACAATAACAGGCAACGGCGGCATTTAAATGCCCACGCCAACAACATGTGACGTCGAGTCGCCGTTGACCAGCGACAATTAAAAGTTTTTACTAGTATTCAAATTTTTCAATATAACCGAAAGCAATGCCATGAAACGCTGGCAAAACCAGACCGTAACTGACCACTGGCATGAAATATAACAACAACTACAATAACAATAGCAACAGCGAGAAAAACAATAGTTACAAAAACACCAACAGCATCAGCAGAAATAAAAGAGAAACGAAAGCCGCGACATTTCCATGCAGTGTAAAGAGCGCCACTGGCGAATTGCCTGTACCCCCAAAGGGGGTCTTGAATAAGGAAAGCAGAAAAAAAACGGAAAAAACATGGGTTGCCACTGTAGACTGTATCTGGGGAAAGTGCCAGGCCGCCGGGCACATGCCACACTGCAATATTTGTCTATAAATGGAAGCCGTGACAACTGTGTGGGGGCACGCTCAGGATGTAAGGAACACAACGGCTGCTGCGTTGCACGTTGTTGCAGTTGTTGAATACAGCTTAAAGTGCGGTCTAATAATGTCATCAAAGTCCAGAAAAGATTGCAAAATTTCATTTAATGTGTGCTGTGGTGATTGCAACAGACTTGGTCGACTATTTAACACAGAACCCTCTTCCCCTGTTATTATGAATATTATTTTAAATATTTTAGTTTGTATCAAATAACATCAATACTTCTTTCTGACCTGATTGGGTTTATCAGATAAACTTTATCTGGTTTATTGCTTGCAATAAAACCTAAAGCCTTCTAAAATATAATTATTAATTTGTTAAATATATGTCATTTAATTTATTTATATAATTTAAAACAGAGTTGACTTGATAAGAAAGCAAAATACTAATACATAAACTTGTTATCTTGGTAAATAAATATGCTGTATAATTGAACGAGTATTCGAAAAATGAGTTATTAATATATTTAAATAATTTATTTCTTACTATTTTTATAAAAACAAATTGTCATAAAGTCCCAAGCACATGACAAAATTGTTTTAAAAAAAGTCAAAATATGCGTTAGGCAATACAAATCAAAATCTATATGGCTTTATATGCATCTTTTACATAAGCAATTTTAAAGGGTATCGAAGAGATAAACTTGTTGCGACAATTAAATATATTGGGTACTTACCTCATTTAGTATAGAACATATTTTTTATATACGTAAATATATATTAATCCGTGAGTATAAGAAAAGTCGATAAAATTTTCGATTTGAAAACCAGAAAATCTTTTATTCCAGCTAACTATACTAGAGCAGTTCTTTTTAATTTCATATTTGGCTGCTTTTTGTTTACTTTATGCATTTATAATTTGGAATTTTGTTGACATTGTTGTTGCTGTTGTCTATTTGGCGCAAAGTTCGAACTGGCTCAAAGTTTTTAATGAGCAGTGAAGACGTCGGCCGTCAACGGCAACGGGAGCGTCGACTGCGCTGCTTCCTTGTTAGCAAGTTGGGAACGAAACAAAACTTGCGAAAATTGTTGCCATGATGAAAAAAGATAAGAAATAGCCGAGAAAATGAGCAATTCTGAATGAGTCAAGGGGAATCACACTGTTGCTAAAGGATACAAGTTTTTTGGCCTTTTGTTTCGTTGTCAAATTGTTCTATTTCACTTAAATATCGATAAAAAAAAAATCAAATTAGTGAATGAATGAATGATTGATCTTAACTACTTGAACCAAGAGAAAATTATGTTATGCTTTACATTTCAAAAAAATTAAATCCAAAATACAAATAACTAGTAGGCTCTGCCCCTTGCTTGCTTCGCTCGCGGTGCTACAGTCGAGTAAAATCATATTCTGTCAGTTTGGTGACGATTTCCGCCCCATCGGTACTATGACCGATCCGATATGAACCAACTTCGGTCAGGATATATAAAACGAAGTTAAATGCATACTGTATTAGTTTGGTTAAGATATTCCATAAAACAATGATATCTCATAAAACAAAAAAGAGTTTACACACTAAAATGTGATTTTTATTGTGATAGTGATATAGTGGTCCAGTTTGTATCAGTTTGGTTGAGATATCTCAAAAAACAAAAAGTTGTGCATACTAAAACTTGATTATCGACCGATTGTTTCTATGGGCGCAAAGGGTATAACTTATATAACTTGATTTGAGATATCTCAAAAAACAAAGAGTTGTGCATACTAAAACTTGATTATCGACCGATTGTTTCTATGGGCGCAAAGGGTATAACTTATATAACTTGATTTGCCTGCAATATAGAATCTACATACTAAGTTTTGTGTCACTAGCTTTTAAATTGTTCTAATAATTTGGATATTAAATTTTTTTTGTCGATTTGTTGGCGATAAAGGGGGCGTGCCCAAATTTTGAAACAAGCTTAATCTGATTGTAATATAGAGGAACCTACAACCCAAGTTTGGTGTTTCTAGCTCTTACAGTCTCTGAGATCTAAGTGTTGATACAGACAGACAGACGGACATGATGCTGATCAAGGCTGCAAACCTCAAAGATTTTGTTAAAGGTTCGGTTCGGCGGTTCAAGCCATAGAGCGAGACATCGGTTCGGTTCGCAAATAGGTTTATATACCCCCTGAACCCAGGGTTTGGGTTCGAGCCTTGGTTCAGTTCTATACAAAAAAATATCTTTATTGTTATACATTTTTCTCTAAATTTTGAACTAACTAAATTTTTTTTTTAAAAGAAATCAAATATTGATTTAAATTTAAATTTATTTGAAGATTTAAATATAACCTTTTTTAATCCGAAGTCTCAAATAATTGCATAATTAGAAAAACATAAAATTAATGTAATTATTTTTTTTTCGAACCGAACCTTTTATTTTAGAAATTGGTTCGGTTTAGGTTGGGGTTCGCAAAGTAAATAATTTCAACAGTTCGGTTCATGATCCGGCTCAGGCTGTTTGAAAACCCGAACCGAACCGGTTCTACGAGGTTCGGTCCAGAACCGGTTTTCAGCAATGATGCTGATAAAGAATATATATAATTTATGGGGTCTGCCACGCCTCCTTCTGCCTGTTACGCACATATTCTTTAAATCAAACTTAAAAGACCTCTGTACTTTTTTTAAGTACGGGGTCTAAAAATGGGTAGAACAATTTCAAATGCACAAGTTGATGGTAACACTGAGAGTCTAGCTACAAATGTATGACCGAATTATATAAACTATCACTTAACTCAATGCAAATACTTTCACATTCCATCAAGAAATCTTAACAACCTTAATATTGTCTACTATACAATTGTTAAAACTTAACAATTAAAAAATGGATTTATAATTCTACATATGCTTGTTCATATATAAAGAAAACTTGCGAGTTACGAAAGCTTAAGCCTAAGAATGCATTATTTATATTTGATTGATCTTATAATATTAATAATCCAGTTAGTACATTATAGCATCTTATGTAAAATAAGTTAATCAGAAGAATTTGTTTTAAATATTTTTATCTTCGACAGTTTCTCGTAATACTCAGTTTAGTTCTATAGATGTTTTAAGAGATGTTAGCAATTCAAAATTTATGATTGCAAAATTGTTGCTCATAATTTATAAAAGGCATTTTTATAGTTTTCTTTGTAATGAATTTCGCTAATACTGCATTTTCTAAATGTTGTCTATTTATAAGCATGAATACGATTCAGATAAATAAATAATAGCAGAGGTAAAACCATAAAATTAGCATTTATCGCGGATACTGTTAGCACAAATCAAAATTATCAATATAAAGTGATTAAAGGCTTAAGCCAAACACAAACAAGCATATTAATTTGGGAAAGTGTCATCGATGTGGCTTCTGATATTGTGTTAACGATGCAGGCATTACTATAATAATGATGATGACTTGTTCACTAATTGGAGGCCTTTAACATTTGGATAGCCAAATTTGTTGGCTTCATTGACAAGCGACAACGAGAGCGATGATGATGTTCGTGATAGCAATGAAAATGTGGTAATTGGACACTGCTTACTTGAGTGATAATTTCATTTGATGCTAACAATGCGACGAGTGCGCGTATTACCCATTAGTTGGGGTCAAGGTTAAACACCTTGTTACCTGTGCAACATCTTAAGTAAATATGAGAGCACTTCTCTCATTCATAGAACTTAAAGCTAAGCTCTGTGACTGAGCCGACTCCACAGGATGCATTTATGGCTGGCGATGTGCATCAATTGTCGACTACAGGTCAAGTGGCCGCCAAAGCAAAAAGTCGCAACGCAGCACAACATGAGCTAAAAATTCCAATTCCAAATCTCTCTTTCTTTCTCTGTAGCTCTCTCTTTGGTGCTCTTTTTAGCACGATGTGAACTGCGCCTGCGCCTAGCATTGGGCATCCCTTGGCCAAAAACCGCCTCTGTCTACCGTTTGAATGATGATTTCTGCAGCTCTTGGCCAAGACAACAAGGTAACGATGCGTCTGGAGGCAATTGAGTAGCGGCACTCACACACTAAGTTGCCCTCAAGTTGTATAGTTGCTGGTCAAGATTTGCGACTGTTGGTTTTGGGCTGTGGCGTCATTTCCACAGGCTTCGCTTGAAGCATTCGCTTGCAAAGCTGTCAACAACTTGCAGTCGATTAGGACACATGGACAGGGGAGTTGAGTGCGGGGCTGTCCTTGTTTGTTGGCCACGAATTTAGACATAATTTCAAGCGCCGCCAGTGTCAACGTCGACGGCGACTGTGACTGCGACTGCGACGTCAGAGTCGACATCTGTCGGTTACGCAATGGCCGCATGTCAAATTATGCATAGGCTTTTTAGCCCCAATGCCCAGGTGAGGGCCTGTGGGCCAGATCTACTGTTGGTCTGGCTTGGTCTGACTGCTGCTGCTGCTGTGGCCAGCTTACTGCAGCTTGCGGCGTCAGCTGCCCGCTCCATAAATTGGCATTAGTGGGCTGTGCCTCATTCTGGACCGAGAAATGTAGTGGCTCCGCTCGGCTGCCTGATGCAATTTTTGTGCAACGCTAGCGGCAGCTTAATAACTTTTATGCGTGTTTGCATATCGGCAATGCATCGAACTGACGCAACATTTTGCCAACACAAAATTGTATACTGTACAGTGAGCTACATGCACAGGCATTTTAGGTGAAAATGCAGATAAACTAGAAATTGCAATTGTAAATTTTTCCGTTAAAGCGAAAATATGAGTTTAATCACAAAAGCAGTTAGTATTGGAAATGGAAAATAGTTTCCACTTATCTGAATTATATCAGAATCAATCTTTAAGTTAGTTATTGTTTGACTATTCAATAAATGCACAGATAACTATAATTTTTATTTTCAATTTTATAGATCAGCACATAATAATTATTGATGACTTTTATAAAAATTAATTACGAACTTTTATTTTCTCTTTAAATGATCGAAAACTTTATTATCCAAAAGTATAATATGATCCAAAGTAATAATATAATATGAATAAATAGAAACAACACCAGACATGGGCTTACAATCATCAGTCGGCGGTGTTTCGAACTAGCCAACATCGCCAATGAGTCGCCACATCCCGATGCAAGGCTCAACGATATCACATGTGACAGTCACAATAGATCCATTGAATTACTATCGATCAGTTTCTGTCCTAAACCCAAATCCGGAAGAAGCCACAATAGTTGGACTTTAGCAATTATTGCTCCGAGGTGGATGTCAATCGTAATGCTATTATTATATCTAAAGGCAATGCTGGACTAAACTCCGACCCAATCCTTTGGATTTCTACTACTGATGTAAAAATATAGTGAAATATCGACATCTCGATTTTCGCGGAAGCGATTATCGAGTACATTTATATTTGATTTTTTTTACGATTAACTCGATTTCCAAAATTAAAATCAACAACTCACTGGGGATTGTTCATCGTAGTTAATTTGTAAAATTTCAACGCATGAAAACAATACAAGAAAAATAAGATTTGTGATAAAAGAACGCGCGAATTTTATGATTACAATTGTGTTTTCGAGATAAGAAAATTTATTTTGAGAAAACTCGATATTTTTAGCTTGGTCTACTATTTTCCGATATTTCGACAACTCGATACTTATTTGTGGCGATTTTCTATTTCAATATAAAACTCGATCTAAAATTTGGATTTACATCACTATTGTCTACAGTACTTAGCCAAAGAATGAAGTCACTGACGTCGCGCATGTTACGCACCTTTGGACTGTGTGAGAGCTGCGACAGTCCACATCGCCACCAATGTCACATGTACGGTATATACTAAAGTGTGTTTTTTTTTAGAGGTTGGTTTTTCGACTAGAGATTAAGCTGACATTTTATTGTTAAGTCTGGCAACTCTAATGTCATTTATGTTCAGTTTGGTTTGCCATTTTATTATGAACAGGTTGACAAAAGAACAATGCTTGCAAATTGTGCAAATTTATTTCGAAAATAATGGGTCAGTTCGCGAAGTTTACCGCAAGCTCCGTCCATTTGATGGTCGACATAATCGTCCACCAGAGCAATTAATTCGGTTAACCATGGATCGTTTTCTATGCAATACGCAGTCGCAAAGACGTCGAACAGTGCGCACCGAAGAAACAATTGCCGCTGTAGAGCACAGTGTTGAAGAGGACCCGAATGAATCGATTCGCCACCGTGCACAGCAATTGGAGCTTTGTCCATCAACTTTATGGAAGATTTTGCGCAAAGATCTTGGCTTACGACCTTACAAGATCCAGCTTTTTTTAAGAATTAAAGCCACGAGACCATGCAATCCGTCGTGATTTTGATGTATGGGCCGAAAATGAAATTGACCTCGATGCTGAGTTTCATCGCAAAATTTTTGTTTAGTGATGGGGCTCATTTTTGGTTGAATGGCTTCGTCAACAAGCAAAATTACCGCATTTGGAGTGAAGATAATCCACATGAGACCCTTGAGACGCCATTACATCCACAAAAACTGACTGTTTGTTGTGCTCTATGGGCTGGTGTAGTCATTGGGCCATACTACTTTCGAAATTATGCTGGACAGTCAGTTACCGTTAATGGAAACCGGTATAGAGCCATGATAACCGACTATTTTGTTCCCGAAATGGATGGCCTGAATGTGGATGAGATACGGCTCAAACCAGATGGCGCTACATACCACACAGCGCACGTCACAATCGATTTATTGAAGGAAACATTCGATGAGCGCATAACTTCGCGGAATGAACCTATCAATTGGCCACCAAGATAGTGTGATTTGACACCATTGTCTACGCCAACAAACCACAAGCGTTAGGGGACTTGGAAGCCAACATTCGTCGCGTTATTGCCGGAGGCTCTAAATGCTTTAAAAAGTGCTTGAGAATTGGACCTCTAGACTTGGCTATAATCGAGCCAGCCGCGGCGGCCACATGCGGAAATCGTATTTAAACATTAATGGCATAAAATTATCCTTCCAATAAAGCCAAAGTGATGGACATTAAAACGATTTTCTTGTGTTTTATTTCAATTCGAAGTTCTATACCTCTAAAAAAAAACAAACTTTATTATGCCGTTCGATGTTCCCACAGGCGTCTGCAAAAGTTGGCGATTTTATGCAATAATTTTATTATGTTTTGTGCAGTTATTTATTATTAATTCTATTATTATTATTACTTACTAACAGCCCTACCATGTTCAGACATTTCTTCCAGTTACCAGATATATCTTCCATATAGTTGCACCATTTTATTTTAATAGAAATAAGGTTGGCTCAACTGATTTATAATTCAATTATTATCTACCTAAATGTGCTTCCCTATTCACATCCTGTCTAGACTCCCCTTCAATTGCCTACATACATAAATAACTGAAAATTTAAGAAGATTTGTGTATTTGTGGAAAAATTTCGTGAACCACTGTGTTTCAAATTATGCCAACATATTAACATTATGTGACGTGATGGGAAACGTGGCGCATTATATTCAGGATTGTTATCTTGTCTGGCCCAAAAACAGAGTGATAGGCCGACGCAGCACTTGTTTGAACATTACATTGGGTTGGAGCTTATCTCATAGATACAGATACATTTTGTATGCGAATACATGTAGGATAGGTTTATGTTATTTGGAATTATGAAGTACTTATAATTGGTCCATGATTGAACATCAATTTCACACTTTACTTGTCCGGCACTGTGCACTGGATGCAGTTCTCCATGTCGGTTGTATAGTCCTCAATTTGTATGGTCGTCTCAAAGAAATTGTATCGCAAATGAACTGCCGAAGTAGCTGTGTCTAATATCTGCTTTGGATTCGCATTGGCCGCTGTTTAAGAGGAGAGGAAAAAGACAGTAAAGAAATTGAAAGAGAAAGTGAAAGGAGAAAGTGAGCAGCGATTAGCGAAATGAACGCTGATAACATTGATGGGCGCCCCGTCGAAATTGGCTACGCTTAAAAAGCCATTTCAAAAATAATTAAGCTAATTGCGCGCTTGCCGTGGACATGAAGTGATGCGCCTAACCCAACGGACAGCACCATCACCAACACCACCACCAGCACAATCAACACATAAAAACAAAAACAACAGCAGTGAATCCATAGGGATAATTACCATGCAGAGCACACACACACGCACACAGTGACACCCAGACAGACAGAACACATGTAGCACCCCCTTTCCCTTATCCCAGTAGGTTGTTCGCCTGATTCCCCGAGGCTACTCACCAATGGCCAAATGCGCAGATAGCGCCACTTTATTAATGCTCAGCGCCCAGATGCGCAAATTGTGAACACGCTCGACGCCTTCGATGCGTTGGAATATCTGCAACACTTCCGCATAATGCATATAGTTCGGAGTACCCTCCATCAGTACCTGTAATAATTAAAAACTATTAATCAAATATTTTTCCACAGGTAAAATTGTATAAGCCAGCTGATCCGATGAATCAACTTATATTTACACCATAAACAACACTATCCCTCTGTTTTAATATCCATTAAAAAGAAAACAAATGTTGCACACTGCAATTTTCCTACGTTTAACGGTTTTATATGGAGTTTTAACATTTTTCTCAGTATTGTACAAAAAGCAATATATTGAAAACAATAATATTTAAATTATTATTAATCAATATACCTGAATATCAACCCTTTTTTTGCTTAGAAGTTGTCTTTTTTCTTTAATTTTTTAGATTAAAATCGAATTTTCAAATTCTGTCAAAGAAATATAATTTAGCTTTTCATGCAGAGCATTGAAATTAAAATTAACGCCGATGGAACAAAAATTTTACCTTCGCCCATACAGCTTTCAAACATTTATTTGGATTTTTGAAAATAAATATTTTTAAATATATTTTTTGGTTAAATTTTGGAAAAGATAAATTGAAAACAAGAGGTTTCACATTCCTATTATGAATGTGAATTTAAATATGGAAACTTTTTGATTGTCTTATTGAGTGAATGACAGAGTATTCAGAATAAACCGTTTCATAAATTCGTAAAGAGACGAGCATCCGTTTCAATTTCAATAAAGTATGTTTAATAATAATTAAAACCAAACAATTATGTCAACACTTCATTGATTGCGCAATTTGCGACACCGATAGAAATCGAGTCACAGTATTTACATATGTTCAAAGTCTTAACAATGTATATTCTAAAATAATTATAATAGTTCAGTTTGAATATAAACAATACTGTCATAGCATAATGTCATGTGGACAGTCGTCAAGCAATCCAATCTATTAACGACATAAGCCATCCATATCCTAATAAATTGTGTTAACGAATTCGCTTTTCAACAAAATTATAACTTCAATGCAAATACAGACTTGTTAATAAGTGAAGTTGCATTCAAATTCCATTTCAATTTAATTATAATATTGTAGATTGATTGAGTGATTGACATTGTTTAATTTCAAGTGTTGAATGATGAATTGATGTGATAGTTTAATTTAAGATATTGATTTTGGACAGTAGTTAAAATACTCTAAGAACATAACTATTTTGTGATAAAATGGAGTTGGTGTCTAACTCAAATTTGAATGCAAATATCGACATGATAATTAGTGAAGTTGCAATATTGTTGATTTGTTTCTACTTTGTTTAATTTGAAGGGTTGAATGATGAGTAATTATCACATTTGATTGTACAATTAAGTTTTAGTGCATATATTAAGACATTAATAATTGAAAAAGCAAACAATTTCAATTTCGATTGAGTGGTTATTTTGTAGATTGATTAACAGCAAGTCATTGGTTAATTGCAAGTAAAAGTAAAAAGGTGAATTTTTGATTTTAAGCATAATGTAATCATTATTTTCAAACAAATACTAAGTTAAATCAAAATGTAGTTCCTGTTAGAGCGATATATTTACTCACCAGTAGCGCATCCTTCATAATTGTAAATGTGGTAAACAAAACAATAATGGAAAAAACAAAGGTGCAAATGGGATCCACAATGGCATACTCAGGCCAAAAGTAGATCACACAGGCGGCCACAAAGACTCCCACGCTCTGGATGACATCGCCAATAACATGGATCAAAGCTGCCCTCACATTCATGTTAACTGCCTCGCGACCTGTCTGACCGCCATGATGATGGGAGCCTGGAGCTGTTTCCGCCAGGACAGCGGCTATTTCCAGATCCAGGCTGGGATCTACCAGCTTGGCATTCTGATACGAATACGACGGCAGTCCAGCGCCGGGCAATTCCGCATCCTCTGGATCAAAGGTGACGCCGCCTTCAATGCGCTTCGTTGGCGAGGCGGCACATGGCGTTGAGGTTGCTGTCACATGAGCTGCACTCTGCTTTTGCTTCTTGGATTTGGATTTGTTCTTTGCGCCATCATGGCTGTGACCATGCCCACCGCTACCGCCGCCCAGGCCGTGGGAGTGTCCATGTTGCAGCTGCACGCCCATGCTATGGAAATGGTAAAAGAAATTGAAAACGTTATCACAAATATTTAATATACTTGAAAATGTTGCAAGCCATGCGCCGCCGGTCTCTGGTGTCCCCCATCTACCCACTTTTTACCAAGTTTTTCGCCCTCTCTGCCACTGCTTTCGGCCACGAGACTCCGGCCGCAATACAAAAACAAAAACGTATACGTATACAAAAAACTTTTTTCGGGCATGCGGCCGACGCTTCTGCATTGTTTGGAATTTTATTTCAGCATTTTAATGCACCAACAGCCGCACAGGCAAATAAACAAACATACACAGTGCACAGTGGAAGAAAAGTGATAAAAACCAATTTGATGTGTAATTTTCTCTATTATAATATTAAGAAGGGCTTTAATCATTCAAGATAAATTAAAACTAATTAAATAGATAAAAATGAAAAATAAATAAACGAAAGGATAACAATTTTACCATCTTTTACAGAGTTTGGGAAATATATTTTGGGTAACTTTTAACATGTATATAGAATACTCACTAGATTTCAGTCTATCTTTTTATTTAACACGATTTGGTAAAAACATAATAAATTATGATTTAATAAATATGACATTGATACTAAGATTTTTTCAGAACCAAGCACAGCATTCACATTATGCGGAAGAACTACAAGATTAAACAGTTCATTTTCTCCCAAGTGAGGAATTTTCCGATTTCTTTAAAACCTATGGCAACTAATCTTTGGCAAAGATTTTCAAACCATTTTGATTAAAAACTTTATCGCTTATAAAATCGGATTGGCAGCTTTCTAGCTTTAATTTTCAATAAAAATAAAAACAAAATACATGTTTTATCTATTAGTTTTTGGAAAATGGACTGATTGAATGAACACTAAACAAGATTCAAATGTCATTTTCAAAACCCTTGATGTATTAAAAATCTCCTTTTTGTAATAGTTGTAAATATCGCATTTTAGAGTCATTTTGTGCCACTGTGTCCCCGTGTGTTAGTGCTCTGTGTACCGGAAGGTGTGCGAGTCGCTCGACCGCCCATACGACCAGGTCCGGCCGTTCGACCCGCTGCTGTGGGTCCGGATGCACCGCCGCATGCAAATACAAATGTATTGTCGAAAATGGCAACCGGTTGACTAGTCCACGTTCCCCACCACACACACTCTCCACATATCCCACATTTAACATAGTTCACATCCTCTCATACTCAACAAAAAAAGTTCTGCTTGCTTTCACTTCTCTCAGTCCCTCGATCCCCTGCCTCACATGGCATGCGTCAGGCAGTTAATAGCTCGGCACATTGACTTTTTATTCATTTTAAATGCTCCGACATTGAAGATTTATGGCTTTTCTATTTGGGGAAAAAGGGCCATGACCAAACCTTCGACCAGCCGCTGTTGGCCTGTTGTGGCTGTTGTCCAGAGCTCGCCGGCTGCACTTAGCCGGCTTTTTGAAAACAATGCAATTCCAGCATGGGCATCAATAAATAAACTGGCATAAATTACGCACAGACCAATGGCATTCACACACCACACACCACCCGTACTCACACTCGCACACACAGATAAAACAATGTGGATGATCTCGATTTGCGGCTAATTGACGTGACGTCACAGTTGACCCAAACATACCAGTGGACAATCAAAACAAAGGACTGTTGTTGGGATTGAAAGAGAATACAACATAACCTTAAATAAACAGTTCAATGCAACATAGACTTACAACAATAAAATCCACCACCTGAAAATGGTTATTTTTCGCGAAAAAACAACTAACCGCGCATTGTGGATTTTGCATGGAAAATATTAAAAAAAAATTTCGAAATCAAGATTTAACTGAATATAAAAAATGTATATAAAGTACACTGTATATGAGCTGAAGTCGTTTGATTTTGCCATTTAAGCTTGACAAATAATTGTTTGCTTTCAGAAATTATATGTTTTGTTACATACGATAAATTTGACAGAGAGTTTCGCGCAGAATTTAGCAATTTGTATTGTAATATTAGCTGTTATTTTTCTAGGTGATGCGACTTGGACTTTAGAACAATATGGCATCAAAAAGTGGATTGCGGAAAGATCTTAAGCATTTGCAAAAATAAATATCACTGCGGGCGGCAGTTCGCGTTAGTGACGAAAGCATCACGAAGGGTGCGAAAGGCGACTAACAATATATTCAGCTAAGTTGGAAAATTTGCTACGATTGTCGGATCGAGTTATATACCGATCGAAAGGTTTAGTCTTTTTCTAACCAACCTGGGTCATGAAATACGGAGGTGTAAGTGGGAGGGAAAAGATTTAAATGATTGCAGCTAATGGGGTTGTTCGGGCCTTTTGGTAAAATTATTTATTTTTTAAAAATTCTACTTAAAAATACGCGTCGATTGATAACTCAATCACCCAAATCCGATAACTGGCTCAAAAGATAAATAAATTTTAAAATTTAAGTGGACTTATCAAAATGAAATGAAAAGTCAGTTTCTTTGTTTGTCTGTTTGTCGGTTTGTCAGTTTGTATCAAAGCGCTAAAGAAGCTTAAATGTAATGATAGGCATTTATTCCTTTTCGAAAATCTAGAAATGTTAGTTCTACGACTTTTTGAAAAAACCGCTAGTTTAGCGGGAAAACGCTTAATTAAAACCTCAACAGTTTCCAAACCATAGAAGCTACAGATATATTCTATATATCATTGGAAAGGTATGTTTGAGGCGTACCTTTAAACTTTACAGGTGAAATAAAGGTTTTTAGCTTACATTTTGGCGATTTTTGACAAAACGGCTCTAACGATTTCTGTTAAATTGCTGTAATACGTACAATTTCGTGTTTTTTGGTATATGAAACATAAAGGGAGGTTAAGGGGTTTGGAAGATATTACCTGTTAAGTGAATAAATACATTTTTCTATCGGTCGAAAATCCCGTTTTAGTACGAAAAACTTTTTGGTTTTATGAGATATCTCAACCAAACTGATACAATATGCATTTAACTTGGTTTTACATATTTTGACTAAAGTTGGATAAAATCGGACCGGACCGGATCGGGTCAAGATTAGGTTTTGTATGAAAAACTTTTTTGTTTAGTGAGATATTTTAAACAAGTTGATAGCATATGCATTTAGTTTAGTTTTAAAAATCCTGACCGAAGTTCGTTCTTATCGGACCACTATATCATATAGCTGTCATAGGACCGATCGGGCGAAATCCAAGTCTTAGTATGAAAAACTTTTTTTTTCATAGTAAGTACGGGGTCTCAGACAGTAGAGTATGCTCGGCTGTAGCAACGCGAGCAAAGCAAGCATGGGGCGAAGCCCCCTAGTTTTTCTTTATAATTAAAGAAAAAAATTTTTTTAAATATGAAATACGTTCAACAACTTAATTTATATATTTTACTATTTGCCTGCATTAATGATAAAGTTACAATGTCAAAAGCAAAAGCAATTGCAAAAATTTTTGATATCCACAAAAGAAACCTCTACACGAGGTAAAGTTAGAATTTCTAGCCCCAAAATTTCTGATATCCAATTTTGTGACGAACAAAATTCAGATTAATCTAAAAATGTTAAAATTGGCATTCGGCACTGCGCAAAAAGTAATTTTTATGTACAAAGAAGCTCACCCTTTTTACTCACAGTGCACAATTCCAATTTTCGCCTTTTTTTTTAATTTATTTATATTTTTATTTAAAATTTTTAGATTAAACTGAATTTTGTTCGTCACAAAATTGGATATCAGAAATTTTGGGGCTAGAAATTGCTTTCGTCACTAGACTTTTACCTCGTGTAGAGGTTTTTTTGTGGTATATGATATTATCAAATACCATATTGAGAACATATAATGTTGTTGTTTCTTAGAATCCTTTACGATCGAAATGGGAATTCGAAATAAAAGTAACTTTGATTCAGTTTCATATATTTCACGTAGATACAAATGTGTGCTTCTGTTGCTTTTGTTTTCTGTCGGTTTTCTTTGTAGATATTCCATTTGCAGATGACTTAATTCCTCTGGCTTTTTCCATTTCTGTTTCGTTTGCCACTTGAGAGTAGGACTACTGAACCTGAGCTTGTTGCCCTGACAAGTCAATTTCATTTTCAATTTCTTAGACCGCCACTGTGTTTGCGATGGGGTGAGCAGGTTTTCTCCACTTTGCCGTCAAATGGGGCCATAATTTGTCAAAAAGAAAAACCCCTACACAGGAGGAGAAACAAACTCAGTTGGCGGGCAAAACACGAGCGAAAAAGCGAGCGACGCGTTGATGGGCACTAAATAAATTGTATAGGGCAGCTTTAGTTACTGCTCCTTTTCCATCTTGGAGGGGAAATAGGGGCAGTGCTATGGCATCTGTGGCTACCACCCGTCACGCGGTCAACATAACAACGCAAGGCGCTTTCAGTGTTAGCTGCAACCAGGATTCAATGCCGAGCACATACGCTTTTTGGCTTAGAACATCCGATTGCCAAGGCATTTACTGTACAGGACTTGACTCGACTCGACGCTGCGTGTGTGTCCTCGAGCGCAAAAAATGCCAATGCTGCTGCAGGATTGCTCTACTCTCTCTCTCTCTCTCTCTATCTCGCTTTTCCTGCTTTACACCCATTTGGCGCCCCATTGTTGTTCCAACTGCGTCGCTGTAATTTGTAGCGCGCAATGAAGCATTTCCCTTGATTTTGCGGCATCTTTACTCGCCTCGTTAGTGGCCAACAAATGACAGCAGCCATGACAACGCCAACACCAGGGCAAGGGACAACGCTGGCAGAACTAGCATCACTGCTACGGCAAAGCATGGCAGGGCAGAAAGTCAGACAGGCAGCCAGGCAGTGAGCCAGGAGGAGGAAGGCAACAAACCCAGGCTCCTGGCAATGGCGACTTGCGCCTGGCAACATGTCCTGATTTAATTGACAGGAACATAAATATTAGCGCATATCTTTGCTTGGTTTGCCCCTCATCGCGGCGCCTCTCACCTCGACTAGCATCGTATGTGACTGGGACACAAGGATGATGTTGGTGCATGTCACCCGGATGAGCTGCTCGTTAAGCTGTCGCCCCATGGATTCAACGATGGCAACGCGGCAAAAGCACGTTTATTACGCTCCTCTTAATGCCCGTTTTACAACCGAGTGGTGTTATTTATTTGTCCAGCGCTGTACGCTCTGTTCCTTTGACAAGCCGCAAAACACACGAAACAAGTCTCTCCAAATGAACCAAATTAGAAACCAAACAAACTGGAGCATCAGCTAATACAAGATTGTGTTTTAAATCATTGATTACATAGATTCAATACAATGTTTCCCTATATCCTGAAATCACTTTGAAATCTCAGGTGAAATTTAAAAGAACAATATCGTTCAATAAAGCCAAATAACATAAATATGCTTTTGAGAGCATATCTATTTAATTTCATTCAGCATTTAATTTACTATAATTTTTGTCATAATTCAAATTTGATAGGTTGTGTTATTTTTACTCTTCGTAACTATCTTATTACATAAATTTCAATTAATTTTACTTTTTAATAAACGTGCTCTAGATGCAGCTACAGATAAGCACACTCGACCGCAGTGTGATTTAGCTACTACATTTTTTTCTTTTTATTGCTAGATTTAGAATTTATATAACTACAAAAGCTGAAAAATTGAATGAAATGATATGAGAAAATCCATTTTGTCGAATGGAAGAACCATTTCAACAGCATAAAGTTTTGGGCAGAGGTCTTTTTGAGGTACAATGATGTCGGATTTCAGAGCTCGAAATAATTAAATATATTGTCAAGGATTACATCGCCATTGTCAAAATATCTTACTGTTGAAATAAAATAAGTTAAAAAACTTTATTATATATTATATATTTTTTTTTTTTTTTTTTTTTTTTAGGTATTTTTAACAAATTTTTTTTTTAATTTAGCAATTTTAGCCCACAATATTTTGGCAACACTGCTTGACAGCCAAACTCACCTCCATATAAACTAGAAAGGTCGCCACCCTAAAAATAAACTCCATTATTAAATGGATTTTTAAATTTGTTATTTTGATATATCAGAGATATTTTGACGTCAAATTATAGAAATAAATGTCAATTTGAAATATTGGTAAAATTTAAGGAGACATAGAAAAATGCTTAAATGCTCTTAAAAATGATAAAAAATGGTATATCATAATAATAATAGTATCTATCATAGAACTTAATTTAAGTTTGCAAAAAATGTAGCCGTCCAAAAGTGTAGAACGGGTACTCTATAGCGAGGTTTACAATATAACCTATGTACATTTTTAGATATAAGCCAATTAAGCAACTAATGGCTTGGTTTTGATTTAACACTTAACATTTTAACACTGTAAATACTTGAGGTGTATGGCATAATTTTAAAAATATATATATATTCAGTAGGAATACAGAAATCGGAAAGGAATTTGCTTGACGACTTTTCAATAGATAGCACATTTCAACTTTGTGAAATTGTAGACGTTGTATGCTTTAGTTTACAGATAAATTAAGATCTAAATTATCCAAAACTCTGGCAGCTTTAACTACGTTTTAAATTGCACACTATCTTTTCATAGTCCTCCTCTTATACCCTCCTCCTTATATTTCAGGTAGTTTCGCTAATATCCCACCTGCCACATACCACGTGCTATGGCCACGCTTTTGTGTGCATGCATGTGGTGTGCGTATGTGTACGTGTGTCAGTGTGTGTGTGTTCCTAATGGGCGTTTTTAACAATGCGGAGTTGGTGTTGTTGCCACTTTAAGCTGCCACTTCGAGCGGCAATGACGGCGAACAGGTAAATCCAACAAAGCTCAGCTAAAGTTGTTGCCTTTCTTCCATGGCTTTTGCTAATTGAACTTAAAACTCAACAAACTCCTAAATGCAACTAAGTAAAAAGCCTTCAAAAGCAACAAAAACAACAACAACAATAACAACGAGTACTATTACGAAACGAGCGGTAAAAGGTGGTCATTTAATTTCGCTATTCGACGTGCTGCCCAACACGTTGGGACAAGCGAATGCTTTGAGCGTTGACTTGACTTTCTTTTCTGTCTCCTCTTTTCTGATGGTAGAAGATGACCCAAAACGGCGACTGGACAGCCCTGATGCCACGCCCCGCAGAAAGCGCTGGCAAAAGATGATGTTGTTGTTGCTGCCATTGCACGTTTTTCACAATCAATTCACGTAATCAAACAATTCAAGTGGCAAACACTGAAAATGCCAACGTCAACTGGAAAATTTGCGCTACTACCAGCAATATGAACGGCAAGAAAACGAAAAAGGGGTTCGACGAGGGTCGTCGAGCACATAGACACACACCCAAACACAAACACACAGACAAACACAGACACATACATACACATGAGCATGTGCCGAGTATTGAAACGTTGCGATTTATGCGCCAAAAACTATGCTTCGACAGCCACATGAACGAGCACTGACTAAAGGCAGCGACAGTAAGGTGATAGAAGGGAGAAAGCGGGAGAGGCAGAGAAAAGCAGTTGGCAACTGTAGTTGCAGGTGCTGCATACGATGCAATCAAAACAAGCAATGCAAACATATTCTCGAGATATCACACGAAGATTGAATGCTCTATATAATTTACCTAAACAATGATAAGATCTACTTTCATACACAATTAAAAAAATTATTCAAATTTATAAATGAATTAATATAAAATATTCAAGAAATGCAAGCACACATATAGCCTTGTTATCAACGAAATATAGAATATACTTAACAAATTATATTTCACACTCATTTTGATAATATTTAAATCATTTTATGTTACCATACTTTATTTAAGATTATTTTCCTTGTATAAATATTAAATATAATCATAAAAATGGATAAAGAATAGCAATCGAATTAATATTAATGATGCTATTTAAGATCAGATAATTTCTGTCTTAAAGGATAGTTACACTGAAAGCAAAACGACAGCGAATAAAAATAAATGAAAATAAAAATCCCTAACACAAAATAATTTATAAAAAAGTGAAACAAGCTACTTTAAAAAGGAATTGTCAATTAATCTAGACAAGATATGTTGAAACTCTATTAGAGTTCTATGAAAATATATTCCAGATAGTATGTAAACTAAAAACAAAATTCTTATGCTGATTTACCTTATTAACACAAAAAAAGGGAAAAGCAAAAGAAAAAATATTTTACAATTCAGTTATACACAATATTATAAATTATCAAGGTTGCAAACCGGTTCTGAGCCTAACCTTGAAAAACCGGTTCGGGTTTTTAAGCAGCCTGAACCGGATCATGAACCGGACCCTTAAAATTATTTACTTTGCGAGCCCAAACCTAAACTGAACCGCTTTCTAAAATAAAAGGTTCGGTTCTACAAAAAAAAATAATTACCTAAATTTTATGGTTTTCTAATACTACGCAATTATTTGAGACTTCGACTTCATGTATAAATCTTCAAATTAATTTAAATTATCATCCAAATTTGAATTCTATAATAAAAAAAATTAACTGGTTCAAAATGTTGAGATAAATGTATAACAATAAAAATATTTTTTTTTTATGAAATTGAACCAAGGTTCGAACCCAAACCTTGGGTTCAGGGGGTATATAAACCAAATCGCGAACCGAACCGATGTCTTGCTCTATGGTCCTAACAGCCAAACCGAACCTTAAACAAAATTTTTGAGGTTTGCAGCCTTGTAAATTATATTAATAAAGACCCAAGATTTGAATGCCAAATGCTTAATGTAAAATAGTTAATAAATGATGAAGAAGAATTAAAATCAATATTACAAATTATTCAAGACAAGTAGATAACAATTATTGAGAACTTAAAAAATGTTTTTTCGACATGAAATTATAAGATTTTACACGATAAAACATACTTTTGCATCATAATCTCAAAAATCATGGTTTTTGAGTAACGATAGTCTTGCTGTAAATGAGCGATATGTTTAGAACGAAAGAAAGTAAATGCCAAATGGCATGTCCAAGTTAATAGACTTTCAACCTCAAAAAAGAGGTCGAGAGAAATACTCCACCTTGGGACTAGCCAACACAAACACAAGTAAAATCATCGTCGTCGTCTCGTTGCAGTCGCTGTCACCGTTGGCGTCGCTTTTGCCTTTTGTTGACGCAAAAAATTCGAAACTTGCGGAAAAAGTTGTCGCTAAAATGTGGAGAAAGTTACCGCAACAACTGGCGGATACGACTAGATGGCAGAAGGAATGGTTGGTTGGTCGCATGGTTGCAAAGGAACGCCATGCCACACCAGGTTGCCACAGTTGCATTGTTGACCCATTTGCTGGCCCATACCCGACAAGTTGATTGCGGCAATTGCAATTGGAAAACTGCCCAAGGGAGCTGCCAGTATTCAAACGGCCAGGCATTCAGGAACACAGACACTTGGACAGACAGTTGGACAGTTTATGTATCTAATGGTACTTACATGACATTAACCAAAATTGCGAGGCCCGATGTGATCAGCATGATCTTGGCGTTCACTTCATAATCACCGCTGATGAGACGTCCAATTGCTAGCCAGACTAGAATGCCAGTGATGACCCAGATCATAAACACGGAGGCCATGGCACCAATCACCTCGGCTCGGTACCAGCCAAAGGACATCCTGTCAAAGATAAAAAAAAGATAATGTAACTTTTTAAAAGAACAAAGTAGAATTTAAAATATTGCAATAAGAAAATAAAATATTTTGATTAACTTCGGTATTTGTTATCCGATCGTCATGAAATCTCATGATGGATTAAATATTTGGTATGTACATTAAAGTGGATGCCGAGCCGTTGCTTATTACGCGCGGATCCCATGGAACGAAGACTGATACGATTATATTTACTAATGTTTTTATAATAATTTTTTATTAATAATATATAATTATAAAATTAGATACTATCCATTTATAATCCTAACTAATTAGGACGAAAGAGTAAAATTATATTGAGTCTGTCCATAGATTTCTCCTTCCATATAAGTGTAAGTTGGCGTTTTTTAAAAAAATATTTCAGGAAATGTTACAAAAAAGGAAGGAAAAAAAAGAAGGTAGTTGTTTTATTTCAAAGAACTATCTCTCAATATTAGAATTATCATATTGAAATCATTACATTAAATCAGATGATAAAGCAATTTCCACAAACATGACCTATTCTAAGAGATTCTATTCGAGGGAAAAGTGGGACCAAAAAATTAACATAAGTTGATAAATGCGACCCAAAAATTTGTCAAATGCCATTTTAATTTGAGTAGCTCGGACTTGGGGTGCGGCAAGTGGTGTCCAGAGGTGGGAAAGATAGAACATTTGGGTTAGGTTCAGTTCTGTTCCCTAATGTAATGAGCGCATTGCATGTAAGGGAATTTTTGGTGGGTTCAAAGTCAACACCTGAACGAGGGCGGCGCTCGTTCAATTAAAGCACCGCGTCCGCCAGGGGGCGCCACTCTCGTTATAAAATTGAAATAATGGCAATGCCAACAATTTTGCCACACAGCACAGTGGTCGCACTTGTATGGAGGAATGGTATAAAAATAGTTCTACGTGTCCTCTAGGTCTACAATTTAAACTGTGAACTTATAAAAATAATATAAAACCATTTGCGCCCATATGCCCATACCTCCCATTTATATACACATATATAATAAATAAATTACAAGTATATAATTTTTTTAAGTACTTGTGAACAGAAAGTTTATTAATAAAAAACAAAAACATGACACAAAATTAAAAAGAAAATTTTTAAATGAATTTTATATTAGAAAATAGTTAATTATTCTAAAACAATTATTTTAAAACATTCTTTTAATTAAAATATCTTTACTAATTGGTACATTGAAAAAATTGGCTTAAACAAACCAATTTGACATTTACTGCACTTATATCAATAACAAACATATAACAAAATCTTTAAGTTAGCTGATCGAAAAATGCGCATAAAGTTGCCTACTATATTCTGAAGTGCAAAAAAAACGACATTTAAACACGTTCAACTTATTTTAGTACTGAACTATATGCAATGCATACATCATAGGAAATGCAAAAGAGTGCTCTTTTTTACTAACAAAAATTAAAAAATAATTCGTAGTTAAAAACACTTTTTTCGGTAAATTTATTCGTGTTAACATGGAAAGGATAATCGACAAAACACAAATACCTGGTGGTTCGGTAAATTTATTCGTGTTAACATGGAAAGGATAATCGACAAAACACAAATACCTGGTGCATTCCGATCGAAATATTATGATGCCGGGCAAATATTAACAAATTAATAATAATAAACTAAACAACTAAAAGCTTAAGGGAAAGCACAACAAGTAAACAAAAAACACTCACAAAAGGTCATATATGATTTTTTTGTTTAGACGAAGTACCACAACATACAAAGTGTTCAATACTTTAAACAATAGATAATACCTGTTAGAATGATATCCATATTATTCAAAATTTATTGGAGCTGTGATATTTTAAAATTTTTTTACTTTATGGCACAAGACAAGGAAGCAAATTGCGTTGCATGTGGTCTAACTTCAAGGGATTATTTTCCAAAAAGCAACCGGTCACACTCAAAAAAAAACGTTGGTTTCAAATAGATAAATTATTTATGAGATGATCGACATGCTTCAAAATTTTCAAATATTCATTTCGATTCCGGCTTTTTTATTATTGTCGTATGGGAGAGACCACTGTGCACAGTCAGGGTCTCTATGGCTGTTAGCCAGGCTGACTGCCTGCTAACTAATGCGGCACCGGCAGCAACTACAACAAAATGCGAGCAACGAATGTCTCGCCATAATAATACAATTTAATTTCCAGCAAACATCCGTCTCTCCTTAACCCCTTGCCCCTTTAGCAGATTGTGTCAATGTATGGCGCTACATATTATATATACATATATATAAATTTGTGTTTGTAGGTTTGTGTGTGTGTGTGCTGGGTCTCTTGCAGCTTGCAAGTGCAGCCATTTGCTTAATGACCGCCTGCCGTTGCTGTTGCAGCAACGATCCAAAGGCGCAACGCGATGTCTGCCACCTCATACAGGCACATTGGGCTGGATTATGGCCAAAACTAACATAAAGTAGCCGAAAAAAAAACCATAAGATATTCGTGTGGTCAAGTACAGCAGTTAATTGGTTAATATTTGAGATTGGACAAATTAATACCAGTTGAGTCTATGTTGAATGTCATAATATCATGATATATGGTCACAGTAAGTCAAGTAGTGACTAAAATGAAATGAATTGTGAAATTTTGGACAAGTATGAGAAAATATGTTGAAGAAAGTTTATAATAGTATGGAAATAGATAATTTAATTTAGTTTAAGGCAATATGCTCAAATTAAATTCAATTTTTTTTTAAATCCAAATCGTTTGATTAATTGCAATAACAATAAATCGGTAATTGATGGCTCCAACTTAATTATCCGTATGGTCAAAGATTGGTTAAACTTTTATAAATCCCACAGAATATGTCAAGTATTTTGTTCTCAATATTTTTTTTCTTTGAGCCAAATTTAAGAAAATACTAAGCATAATTTTAAATTTCCAACAGGATCGTAGATCCTAAATATAATACATAACATTATTCATGTTGTTACAAATAACTTATGGTCACTTTAATTACATTTCAATAAAAATCGATTTAAGTCTTAAAAATTTGATTAATTCAATCCTAAATTCAATCGAAAGTTAGCCTATAGTTAACAAAATTTCAGAATTTATAATATGCCATTGAAACATATACCTGTGATTACTACCGAAAGGAAGGAAGAAAATAAATTGCAGTCTTTATTTTAATATGAAAATAATAAATGTTAATCCTATCTTCCATTGCAATATATGGTATGTAATTGTTCCAGATTGGTCTAAGTAATAGTGAATATTTTTAATAATTTCGTCAATTGTTATTAGTTGATCTCGGGGATGTGCACCAATGTGCACTGTTTAGTGTTTCGTTTGTGTTCTGCGTTTCTGCGTTTGGCTTTGCAATTGTGCAAATGTGTTTTGTTTTGATAAATTAGGCTTGTCAACTTGGCAACGGCAGCGGGAATAGAATAGAGGATGGGGCAATGGATGTGAGTACGGCAACTGCAAGGAGAGCGGAGAGAGAGAAGCACAAGCACCGCACCAGGCTGAGGCTCACAAGCAGTCGAATCACATGCTACGGCAACAAGAGGCAGAAAGTCTAAGGCAGCGGCAGAAAATTTACAAAATTACCATGCAACACGCTTGAAATTGCAAAAGTTTTTCATTATTCACTTTGTGGCTGCAGTCGAGTCGTCGAGTGAGTGAGATTTTTGCATGAATGAGCAGAACGTGCCAGGCGGGAGCCAGACAAGAGACAGAGGACGAGGACGAGGTGGAATACGAGAACAAGATGGATGCAAAACACCCACGACTCGATGGGTTGCCTCAGAATTACCACTCCTCCTTTTCTCCGACAAACGAAAGGCAGATCCCAAAGACCAATTGAAAAATATGCAACGGCCAAATAGTATACGCAACAGCAACAGCAGCAGCAACAGAAACAGAAGCAAAAGTACAAACAGCAACTGCAACACGAACAGCAACAACAACAGAAGCAGCAGCAACTGAGCAGAAGGCAGTGAAAATTTGGAAACAGGCTTTTCGCCTAATTAGACGAAGGCGAGGAGAGCTAAAGCAGCGCAGGGTAAATGAGGGATGAGAGATGGCAATGAGGTCCAATGCGGACGTAGCCAGCCAAGCGGCAGGAATGATGCCCAAAAAACTTGCAAAAAGATCTCATTTCTTGGTAATACTTGGTTACTCTCTGCTGTCCTTTATAATAAGCTTAGAAGGCATGTGATATATTAGATACAGTTGACCTAGTCATAGATCGTGCTCAGAAATAAAAATGGATAGAATGGTTCTGTGTTAATTTATAGGTAGGTTCCGAATACCATAAGCAAGTCAACTTTATTTTTAATTTTGGATTAGACAATTATATCATATAGCTGCCATAAAATCGCTTGGTCTATATATCACAACCCATCTGACAGAAAATGTATCTGGGCTGGTCCGATATTTGCTTCAAATCGGTCCGACAGATTATATAGCTGCCATTGGAATAATTGGTCAATAATTAAGGATATGTGTCACAATTGTTGTTGTCTCTGTATATATCTTAATCAAACTCGAAGAATATGAATTTTCTCTTGTCCTATACGTCCCGGTCGAGTTTGGTCTAATCGGCTTACTATATCAAAAGCTATCATTGGAACAATCCATGGGCGTAGCCAGACTTTTCTCTGGGGGGAGGCTAATAAGCTTTTTTAGTTCCGTAAATCAAACATTAAATTTCTTGTTAAAAAAAAAAACAATAACAGAAATTCACAAATTTAAGATTTAAACTGCTTAAATCTTATCCAGTCGTCTCTTATTCAGTGCGAAGACGTTAAATTCATCGTCCTTAAATTTTTCCTGCATCTGAACAACCACGCTGCGATGTACCAGGTGTGCAAGTTTAAAATGTCGATTTTTTTTTGAAAAAGAATCGATTATTCCGTAAAAACTATAAAAATTTGTAAATCAAAGTATTCGCCCTCACTTTCTACACATTTTGTTCATCGTTTTGTTCAATTGATGGAAAGAATGCCAAAAGAAATCTTCCTGGTTCGTTAACATCCATTCATCGACCAATTTTTGTATATCCTAGAAAGTAAAGGAGTGCTGCTCAGCCAGTACGCTACCCATCGATAAAAACAAATGACGATCGGACGGCGCTAAGTCTGGTGAATATAGCGGGGGAGGTAGGAGCTCCAAACCAACCGATGAAATTGATTCCTTGACCACTTTAACTGAATGGACCGGAATTTTCTCAATCAAATGAATTTTTTTCGGGTTTGATCCGATCGCCGAATTTCAGAAGCTCGAGGTACACCACTCCCTTCTCATCCAACCAAGCATAGCATTTTCGTGATCTTTAAAAACATTAAATTCGCCACTCTTAAAAAGTTGAAAGCCGCGTTCACAAGTCTTGACAGTTGGAAAACGATCGCCGTAAGTCTACATAAGCGTTCGATGAATTTCCAAAGCTTTTTTCTGTTGTTATAAAATTAAATTATAATTCTGAATTTAGCTGAAAGATCGACATGGTTAATTAGAAAATAAACTACGTAACTAGCTTGTAAGCAAGTTAACTAATATGTCATTTTAAACAGGACAGTCTAACCAACAAAATTACGGTTAAAGCTCGCAGATATCTCGTTTAGTTTTTATTCTACATCTGCTGAAAGAAACTCGACATTTTAAACTTGCACACCTGGTATACTAAGCAAGCATTAGCCAGGTTACAAATATAGTACATGATATAAATTTAATGTCGAATTCAACATTCGTACGCATTTAAAAAGAAAACGACAAAACTTATTTTTTGTTGGCAAAAGGCGATACTTACAGCTCTTGATTCGCACAATATGACGATCAATCGTGCTTCATATGTTTTTTGTTTACTTCGAATGAAATATATTTTATTTTGGGTACGCACGCCTTCCACCCCCCTCGCTACTCAGCAAAGAAGTTATAACTTTGGCCTGCCAAACAGCATCCGGACTGAGTATCCTACTGTCGAGTGCGCTATACTGACCCGCTTGTTCATATGTTATTTTAAACATTATTTGTGAAAGACGTACGAAGAATGAGTTCTATTAAATTGTACATATACTTCTATTGTTGTTTCTACACAAATTTACACCATAGTTCGAATTATTTTAAGATATATTTTGAAACCCCGGTTAATAAGCTAGAGAACATGTTATACATTGGGTATACTTTTTATACCCTGAGGGTATATTGTGTTTGGCAGAATGTATGTAACAGGCAGAAGGGTGCGTGGCGGACCCCTTGTATTCTTGATCAGGATCAACAGCCGAGTCGATTGAGCCATGTCCGTCTGTCTGTCCGTCCGTCCGTCTGTTTGAACGCGTCGATCTCAGAAACCATAAAAGCTAGAGACTTCATGCTTTGTATGTAGGTTCGTGGATACCATAGGCGTATCAAGTTTGTTTTTATTTTTGAAACGGACCACTATATCATATAGCTGCCATAGGAACGATACATCGAAAATTAAGTTTTAGTATGAAAAAGTTTTTTGTTTGTTGAGATATCAGAACCAAACTGATAGAATATGCATCTGGGCTGGTATTATACATCTTGACCAAAATCGGTTAGCTATATCATAAAGCTGCCATAGAACTATACATTGAAAATGAAGTTTTAGTATGGAAAAGTTTTTTGTTTGTTGAGATATTAGAACCAAACTGATATAATATGCAGTATATATCCTGACCGAATTTGGTTAAAATCGGTCCACTATATCATATAGCTGCAATAGAGACGCTCAATCGAAAATTTAGTCTAAGTATGAAAAAACTGTTTGTTTTTTTGAGATATCTTAATCAAACTGATAGAATATGCAATTAACTTGGTTTTGTCCATCCTGGCTGAAGTTCGTTCAAATCGGTCGACTATATCATATAGCTGTCATAGAACCGATTGGTAGAATATCAAGTTTTAGTATGAAAAAGTTTTTTGTTTTTTTTTAAGACATCCTAAGCAAACTGATAGAATATGCATTAATGTTTGTTTTGTACATTCTGACCAGATTTGGTTCAAATCGGTTCCATATATCATATAGCTGCCATAGGAACAATTGGTCGAAAATCAAATTTTATAAAAGAGTACCTGGGCTCAGGGTATCCTACTGTCGAGCGTGCTCGACTGTAGCCGCACCTCACCGCAAGAGAAGCGATTAGGGGGCGGAGCCCCCTTGTTAATACTACTTCTATTGCTACTTCAAGTTATAGGAAAATTATTCTAGAGAATCGAACTTAACATATTTTTAGAAAAAATAAACCAATTATTAAAGTATTTATAATTACCAAGGCTGCAAACGGGTTTTTGGACCAGAACCCCTTTTTTGAGCAAAAGGTTCACTTCGAAAAAATTAATAAATTATTCAGTCATATTTAAACCATTAATTAAAGTGAGATAACTCACAAATTATTAATTTTTTTACAACAAAATTTATTGGATTTAAAAAATCAAGAAAAATTTAAATAATAAAGTTCTTGTGTATTAATAATATAATATTGGAGATTTGTACTTTGTTTCGGTTGACTCTACAGACAAAGATATTCTGTGTACCTAGAAAATTTTCTGATTGTTCTGTAATTCTTCGAATTTTTCGACAAAATATTGAACTAATAAAAAAATCCTATCTTTCAGGTTATTGTAAAATTATTGTTATGTACTTTGAACGCATTCTTCTCAAATTCCCGTTAGCGCCTCAGTTCTGCATGAAGAAACGCACACAAGTTTTGAGCATCGTATCAAAACGTAGGTCGAAGTTGGCACGAAAAAAAAAACTGAGGTTTTTATTGATTTCTGTTAGACTTTGTCAGTTCATCGTCAGTCGTCTTGTACTGCACTTACCGTTGCGTGGATGGACGTCCTGCTATCCAGATTGAAAATAGTGAGATCATAAAACTGGCGAAATCGGTGAGCAAGTGTGCGGCATCTGTTGCAATGGCCAAGCTCTTCGACCAGACGCCACCTGTCGGATGGAGAGTAAAGAGTAAATAAATGCTCAAAAAATTAACTCGCAATCTGTGGGGATAGTGCAGCGACAAAGGACAAGGGACATTCCGCAATCCCCGCTTGGCATCACTTGGATAGCTGAACAGCAAAGAGGAGGAGCTCCCGATGCTTCCAGTGCACGAACAGACAACATTTTCGATTTGAAGGAATAAATGGAGAAATGAAGAAAGCAAAAGAGAAATCGAAATCGAAATCGTAAGGGCAGCAGCAGGGGCACAGAGTGTGGCACATTGTAGGTAATTGCAAAGCGATTAACAGCAACAGCCGACAATGGGGACGACAACGCCGCATTGGCAGAGTTTGAAAATTAAATGTTTATTGTATAACAGCCCACTCCATAAAGGCGTGGGGAGAGAGAGAGGGTGGGAGGAATGGTTTGCCATGATGACAGACAGTAAGCTCATCCGGTCGCCATATTGTTGCACTTCCGGTGCTCAGTTTTTAATCGTCTCGTCGTATCGTGCCGTCCCTTTTTGCAAGCTTTCTTTGACTGACATTTTACTCAACCTTTGTTCGTATTTTTTCCCTTGCATTTAATTTTCTTTACTTGCCAAGTTCTCTGAGGTGAATGAAATTAGTTGGGGAATTCGAAAGGAAAAATCAAAGTGAAACACCCAGAAAAAAGAAAATATAAGGAACCTAAAAAATTGTCAGAAGAGCTTAGACAACTCCCTGGGGTAAACAACTCACCCACAATTTCAGCAATCATGAAAACCAAACACAGGATACTGGCAATGATCAGCTTACGACGCGCCTTTAAGTCCACCCCTCGCTACGGCTTCGATGACAATGGTCCCGAACTGTAATAAAACAAAAAATGAATTTTGTATAATGTCTTTTAAATATTTTTGCTTAATTTAATAGATAAGGCAAGATTGTACTGCCTCGAATTAATATACAAATTATTTACTTAAGCTAAGCATATTCAAAATTTAATTTTGTTTGAATTCCACTATTTAAAGCTGAGGACTATTAGTCACGTTATTAGAACCTAATCTTAAATTAAAATTAATAATAAAAGGAAAGAGCTCATAAATAGATAAAGAGGATTTTGTAACTTAACTTAAACTAGAATGTGGATGAAAAGTCAAATCTGATGGGAAAAATTTATTAGCCTGATCGACAAGCTGTTCCTTTTTGTAATCTATTTATATGTTTAAAATTATTTAATTAAATGTTTGTGTTGTTTATAATCAACTCAGGTCTACCAACTATTTGACACCTCAATTAGTGCAAATTTCAATACTGCCTGCATTGCTTGTTGCATTGATTAAATTTCAGATTTATTAAAATTTATTTCATATTTGCCTCCTAAATTTAATATGTTGAAATCTAAAAATCGCAGAACTCTTGCAAATTATTTCGAGATTGACTCCAGCGTTCTTTACTATAGTAATTTGATATCAGTTAGCAACGAAGTTACTTTTAATTTCGTGTTTCACTTCATTTAAAACATTAAGTTCCAATAAATATATATATTGGCATATCCAAAGAATGGTGCACAGCGATCAAAAACTTAAGATTTATGAAATACTCTTGTGAAATTTCCTTTTGTCAGCATGGATTCCAATTCGAAAAGAGACACAGCAGAATCTAAGTGACCACTTTAAGATTTGAAATTCTTAGGAACCTAAATTCCACTGCCGAACCGAACTTTTGTTTCCTTTTCTCACATATGCCGAGCCAAGTGGCATAGGGATGCTTCCATCCATCCCATAGGGATGCTTCCAGCTACGTCACATTCCTCTTCCAGTCGGACTCTCCTGTATGGTGTTTTTCATCTTCTGTGCATCCTCGTTCTTTGCCATCTGTTATGCCGTTTACATATTTACAAAACAGGCATTTAAATTTATTTAACATGGTACGTGAATAATGACCACCAACGCTGTTTGCTATGGTTGCCACGCCTCGGTAGACCATTCCCATGCCCCCATGTCCTGACTTTGCTCACACATGAGCGGAGCTGGAAGCCTGGTATGGCTGGGTACCAGGGGTCCCCGGTTTTGGTGTCAGTGACAGGCTTGGCCTGTTGGTCGGGTCGAGTCGTGTTGGCCAGGAGCAGTCTATTAAATACTTTATTGCATTTGTCGCAGCCGTATTTCATGCTTTGTCATTTCCGCTGCATTTTCTTTGCACTCTTTTACTTTTCTCCTCCTGCCCCCTTTACCGCATTCGTGTTGTGCAGTTTTCTTTGTTACGTGGATGAGGGGTTCAAGGAAGACTGGAGCAGAGGCAGGAGCCTGAGCTGGAGCTGGAGTACGATACACATGCAGAATGTGCATATGCTTGGCTTGTAGCTGGTTCGTTGCGCGGTTTCTTCATTTGAATTCAGCACAAGGACGTCGTCTGCCTTTGCCTCTTTCGGTTCTCCTCCTGCCCAATAGAAGTAACAATGCCAGCAGCGAAATTAAATTCCAGTGCATAACCAAGGCTTGGGCCAAGCGTACAGGTACGAATTCCCAATGCCACATGAACATTTCACCTATTAGAGCTGCACACACAGTTTGCCGCTTCGACTGGCAGCTGCTCCAGCTACTTGCTTCTTGGATCCTTGGCTCCTTCCTCCTGGACGTCTTCGTCCTCATCTCAGTCGTCGTCATCGTTGCAGCTGATGCATAAAAATCATCATACTTGCAATTTAAACAACTCCAATCCATCTGCATCTTTAATTGGTCACATTGCTTGGTTCCCTCTGTTTGTTTGCGTCAATGTGTGGAAGTGCGGCACGGCACTCAAATGACGTCTTCGGGTCTTGGTTATGACTACTTGGCATTCATTGAAGTCTCACACTCTTTTTCTCTCTCTTTTACCCTCTCGAACACCAGAAATGTGCACATCTCGTGAATAATAAAAGATCAGCTTCCATACAAAGTAGTAATTATATAAAAATAAATATTGTAGCTCATTCTTAAAAAGAATTTTTTACTTTAATATTCCTTTAAGTTTGGTAAAAACCAAATTGGGAGAAATTTTATATTAAATTTTGAGATTGTACTGTGTTTTTATAAGGGACTGTAATCATTAAAGGTTTTATTGATAAAAAATTATATAAAAAACTTTGATAAAAAAAATAATCATAAAAAATTGATTATTTCTTGAGTCTTTTTGTTTTATTCATAATTAAAAAAATCTTAAATTTGAAAATCATGGTGAAATTGCATAGATTACCCTTAAAATATATTTGTATACTTCACGCTCTTTTAAAGACACTATAAGTGAATGATATTTAAGGTAAAATAAAAAAAAAAAACATAAAAATAATCATGATTTACCGACACTGGTTTGCAAACAGTGAAACAGAATATTTGTAAATAATCATAGAGTTGAGCACGTAAGAACAAACTCTGTCTACAAATTTTACTGAGTATTTTATATATATGACTCTTCAACTCATCAATATCAAGTACAAAGCGGACTTAATTTTACAGATTTTTCAGGGTCTTTTAGGTAGCATGAGTTTAAGTAAGCTTCCTTACCTAGACACTTAATTTTAAAACAAATAGTTGAGATTGCATTAAAACCAATCTATCTAAGTATGTATTACTCGACACCGTATACCTAGTTTACACGATATTTCATACTTGCAACATTTTTTGCTTACACAGACCTTCACATTTTTTTATATCCATGAGCTTGAACAAATTCAGAGCACATAATCCGAGCATGTCACTTGGGATAACAACAAAACAATAGACTAATTCTGATGGAATATTTATTAACGGATCGGATTGAATGATGATTCCGATTCTCTAGATAAGACACATCTGGATCGCGCTTAACGAGAGACTGTTGCGTGGCAAGCAATGTAAATTCACCGTGAGCTAGAATCTTGACTGTTTACAGACATGCTTCGTTTATTACTGTTACTTGTTAGTTGAGACATGAGAAATACATGATTAGGCAACAGATTGGATAGCTGATGTTAAGATTGGATGTTGGATATTGGCCAGGAGACATAGCAGCTTCGTCTAGACATGATGTAATGTCATTTAAGGTCGTTCGTCTGCCAAAGAATTCAATCAGTAGAGCAAAGAGGACGATACAAAAAGCTGCGGTTTCGACTCCGAACATTGCCTTCGATGTTCATTTATGTATGTACTTATTGAAGAGGAAATTAAAATACATAGCTGATAGGAGGGTGGGGGAGTAGGAAAATTGCATAGTTTGTACACCAATTTTTGGCCATTTTCGTTATAGAAAAATGAGCCGGGCATTTATTTGACTGCGTTGTCATACGTAAATTATGAGACCGTTCTGGCAATTTATGGCATATGGCAATAGTCAAGCGTCGGTCCAAGCATAAATTTTGATTACGCCCAGGCGACACAGCTGCTGCCACCGCCTTTTGGCCACCACAAAATTGCGACCAAGTCTGCAACGTTGGAAATCATCGACTGATTGATGACAAAGCGTAAAACCCATTTAACGTTAAGGAGATGGACTGGGAGTAGGTGGAGTCTCCTATGGGACCCCCTTGTACTGTACAGTTTTTGTTAAGAAACGTTCATCTTTTAGGGATTACATTGCCAAATCTGCAGGTGGTAAGCTACGTATTCAGCATGTAAGAATTCTGTATTAATTCCGGTATACTTTATTTCAAATTTGGATAACGGTCTATAAAGGGCTTTTAATCATGAATTCAAAAATATTTTTTATTGCGCGATTTTTAGACCCCGTACTTAAGAAAAGTACTGGGGTCTATTGGGTTTGTTGTAACGTATATGCCCGTCTGTCCGTCTGTCTGTATGAACAAATAGATCTCAGAGACAATAAAAGCTAGAGACACCAAACTTGGTATGAAGGTTCCTCTATTTGTTTCAGAATTTGGCCACGCCATAGAAAATTTCATATTGAAATTGTAAGAACAATTTAAAAAGCTAGTGGCACCAAACCTGGTATGTAAATTCCTCTATATTGCAGGCAGATCAAGTTTGTTTCTCTTTTGGATCGGACCACTATATCATATAGCGCCTATAGGAACAATCGGTCGAAAATCGAACAACTTTTTTTTATGAGATATCTAAGCAAAACAGATACAATAAGCATATAACTTGGATTTATATATCCTGTCCAAAGATGATTCGAATCGGACCACTATATCACTTGACCGATCGGAATAAATCGTTTACCTTTATAATTTCCTAAATTGCTCTTCAAATTTCATTTTTAGTCCCCGTACTTAAAAAAAAAATAGTATATATATTCTTGATCAGCATCAACAGCCGAGTCGATATAGCAATGTCCGTCTGTCTGTCTGTCCGTCCGTCTGTATGAACACATAGATCTCAGAGACTATAAGAGCTAGAGACACCAAATTTGGTATGTAGATTCCTCAATATTGCAGGCAGATGAAGTTTGTTTCTTTTTTTAATCGGACCACAATATCATATAGCGCCCATAGGGACAATCGGTCGAAAATCAAATTTTAGTATGAAAAAATTTTTTGTTTAATGAGATATCGTAATCAAACTGATTGAATATGCATATAACTTAGCTTTATATATTCTTACCGAAGTTGGTTCAAATCGGTCCACTATATCAAATAGCTGTAATAGGACCGATCGGAATTTGGTTTTATGAACATCTCAACCAACTAATACAGTATGCATTTTACTTGGTTTTATATATCCTGACCGAAGTTGATTCATATTGGATCGGTCATAGGACCGTTCTGGCGAAAATCGTAACCAAACTGACAGAATATGCTTTGGAACTGGTCTTATACATCCTTAAAAATTTGGAGCAAGTAGTTGAAAATAAATATTTTTGAATTTTTAGCAGTCTTTGCTTTTTTCAGTCGACAGTCGAGTAAGATCGACTGTTGGAGAGCGAAGCGTGTTTACGGCCCAGGAAGTAGATAACGCAGCTGTTTAAGAAACTACTTGTGACCGTGTGACCAAATCGGTGTTGGTAAACGGTCCATAATAGTGACAAGTTGCACGAAACAACAATTAAAAAGTCATTTTCTATGAAAACTTTAAAATTCGATTAAAAATATACCAGTTATGTCCAAACCAAGGCTGCAAGCCTCCAAAATTTTGTTAATAGTTAGGTTCGGCGGTTCGAGCCATAGAGCAAGACATCGGTTCGGTTCGCGAATTGGTTTATATACCCCCTGAACCCAAGGTTTGGGTTCGAACCTTGTTTCAATTTTATACAAAAAATATTTGTATTGTTATACATTTTGAACTAATGATTTTTAATGATAATTTAAATTTATTTGAAAATTTAAATATGACTTATTTTAATCCGAAGTCTCAAAAATTTGTGTAATATTAGAAAACCATACAATTTATGTAATTATTTTTTTCCAAACCGAACTTTTTTTTTTTGAAAAGCGGGTTTCTATTTCGGATTTTTTTTATTTTTGAGTTGGCCCAGGCTAATAGCCCTTAACCCAGATTTGTTCATGGTGCAATTGGATAATCTACTGACTCCGCAACATCGCAGAAACCGTCACTACTCATTTCGAAATAGAATTCAAATTTGAGCATTGCTTTAAATTTCTTTCTAAATGTTAATTTCCCACATGCGAGAAAACTTAAGAATTGGCCAATGATTGCTCAATTTAAGTTATATGAAGAATGAAATCTGCGATGCTGCGGAATCTCTAGCTTACTCGCCTGCAGGAAATGTGTTAACCTCATATTAAACGAAGTTTTCCCACATTTTAACGGTCTATACAGTTTTCGTCGCAAAAGGTCCCATTGGTTAAAAGGTGTAGCAGGATAGGGAAATTTTCTCACCGTTTGCAGGTATGCGGACCAATTCCAGACACGGTGATTTTGTCATCGTCATTGTCGTCGTTTGTCGATATTCACAACCGTCGTTCATTTCCATTTCCGTGTCGTCTGCCAATTAGCGCGCATTACCGGGTAATAATACACAAATTGCGCAAAATTTTTTCGATTTTCAAGCGAACTGAGCAAACAAACATACATATAGAAAAAAAATATTTAAGCTTGGCGAAAAATGCTGTGAAAACTAATATTGTTGTTTTTGTTTTCGTTTTTGATGTTTTCTTTCTGTCGTTATTTGCATTGACTTTTGCTGCTGCGTTTTCTTGATAATTTATGAATGACTTCAAATTGCTGGGCGCTGATTGAAAGCGACACGAAAATTGGCGCAGTTTGTCAACCACCCCTCGCTCACCCCATCACTTTAGTGAAATAAACCCATTATAGAGAAACTTACCTTCAACTTCAATGTTGTTCGAGCGTCCATGCAAACAGAAAATCTGTGTATTTGTTGTATGCGGTGCATTGTTGTTGTTGCCATTGCGGGCTCGTTCCACAGCTGGCAGCGTTGGTGTCGTCCCGTAATTGTTGCTTCTCCTGCAAATGCGAATGAATGAGACAACTATATAGTATCAACTGTATGCATGTACATGTATATGGGTGCATGTAAATGATCGAGTTGTATAAAGTTTCGTATTTCGATGTTTTCGATGCTTTAATTGTATTTGGTATTTTTTTGTGTACTCTCACTCCACAAAATACCAGATAAATGAGAAAGTTATACGAATACCAAACACAAAAGAGAATTAAACCACTTGATAGCTGCCAAGTGTGGTGTTTAACCAGCACAATGTAAGCGCCTCACACTACCCCCCCTCTCACTGTACTAAATTCGCGTAATGAACAACAGGAATAAAAAAAATACGCCGAAGCGAACGAAGTGCATGAAAAGGGTTTTTTTGATAGGTGCTAAAATGAAAGCTGCAACGGGAAATTCAATTTGAAGTTTTGTTACTTAACCCAAACTACGGCGACTACTTAATGCCACGCCTCCCGCTTGCACCGCCCCTTCATCAACGGCACGACAACAGCAAGCGTATATGTGTATGTGTGTGTGTGTGTGATGTGCCCGTTGATAAGTTTTCTGTATGTGTTTGGTTCTTCAGTGCGTAAGTATTTGAGTGTGTGTGTGTGTGTGTGTGTGGGCGTAATTTTTACTACGAAAAGTGCAAATGGCGCTAAACTACTTGCTCTGCAAGTTTGCAACGCAATTGCAACAAAAAGCACTAAAAAAAAGAGGTAAAAAAGAAAGTAGACTGAGAAAATATGTAGCTACTTCACTTTAAGCGCATTTTATCAGCAAGCAGGCAAGTTTCGAGGCCTTTTCACACCTCTGACAGTTGTCAGGAATCCCACGGTCCCACGGTCCGTCGCTTTCACGCCTATTTAACAAATCGGCAGCTCATTTGGCGACTTGACTGCTTTTTATGTTAATTTGCCAAGATTTTTATTCGCAAGTTAAGGAATTTGCACAAATTTCCAACAGTAAAGTCAGCGGATTTTATATTCCTTCTGTTCTCATCTCCTCACTTACGTCACAATTGGAGTGTCTTCATTTCTCGACATTATGGGACAAGAAGTATGCACATATAGTGTACTATTTACAATTCGCAAAATAATTAACAGAAAACGTAAACGAGAACTTTACAAGAGCAAGTCTGAAAGTCAACTGGATGAGTTTCTTATAGATGATGATGATCCATGTCAAGAGAGGAGGCTGTCAAATCAGCAACGGCGATAAAATCAAAGCAAACAGCAGATAAACGACTGATAAAACTTACAACCCAGGAAGAGAGTCGTGTGCACATTCACACATACACCCACACATTCTGTATACATTATATGCATCAGTTTAGGCAGCGACGGGAAAGGGAATGAGAAATACAAAAGAAATTGTTAGCAAACGGGGACAGCAAAAATGCATGAAGACAAACACCTTCTGTAATCAGTTGACAGTGTGGTGCGAGCAAAGCACACGGACTGCTTTTTTATTTCTTTTAATGGTAACGTGCGCTATGCCTTCCCTAAAAATTGTTTACAATTCAAAGCATTAGCCGGAGATTATAAAGAAGGCTGATTAGAACGTACAAAACGTCTGCCTGCACTCGCAGCGTGTTGAGATTGGCGCCAATTTAAGAGCGATTGCAGCGTTGCCAGATGACTAAAGAAAGAAAGTTGATTTCTTTCAATGTATCTATGTATATTATTTTGTTATCGGTAATTCAAATCGCAACTATCAAATTTTAATATTAATAACAACTAATATTTAAATAGTTATTAAAAATCATTTATACAATTTATAGAAGCAACTTTTCTTTAACAAAGTGTTCGGAACAATTGAAATGCACAAACAACACAGCAGCGGCCAAACGTGCCTGCAGTTCCTGCTGACTTAAATCGTGAGACCATTCGACGCGTCCCCAGAACTTCAGTTGATATTCCTCCTCCAGGCGGGAAAGAGCTACTGCCTTGTCTACATTAATCTGCTGCTCAATTACAGCACAGGCCAGCACAATGGACTTTAAAGTATCCACCGCAAAGGTGTAACCTGAAAAAATTACAAAAAGGTTATATCCAAAATCGAAAGAAAGCCAAAATGTATCGAGTTGCTTACCGTGCAACGTTTCCAAGCTGAATGATTGGAAATGCTTGGCAATTTTAATTTTATCCTCATCGGTTACATGAGGTGGTGTTATGGACATGGTCTTTTGCAGATTGGTTTCAAAACGCCTATTAAACCAGTCGATTAGCGGATCCCATTCATTGCACTGCAGCTCCTGCAAAGCCTTCTCATCCTGCAATCGATAACAGGTGAAACAAATGTTTATTTACAGTCCAAAAATTGTATTAGCAATCAAATAAAAATTCACATAGATAACTCTATTTTGTCATTTTCTTTTTATTTTTTCTTCTATTTTTTTTTTTTTTAAGCGTAGGGTTGTTAGAATAAGTTAAAGAAAAAAAAGAAATAAATAAATACTAAGATTTAATGGGTTTAATTAATCGTGTTTATAAAAATAAAAGAACAATAAAACTATTTAAAAGAAAGGTTATCTTCGGTAATTCAAAGTTTTGATACCTTTGCAGAACCCTGAATTGAATTCTGGACTAAATATTATATGGGACCTACTTTAGTCAATTTTGTCCAGGATGTATAAAATAACACTAGCTACTTAATCTAAGAGATTGGTTGGAATATCTCAACTCATAATATCATATATCAAAAACTGTTCCAAGAAATCCTCGACGGATGCAATAACCAACGAACACCACATTACACATTAAATTTAAAACAGGCATAATACCCTGATTCTCAATCGTTTTCTTTTGGTGGAATTATTGCTTTTACAGATGCCCTATATGCTCCCTCCACTCTATAGACTCAATTTCGAGCACTACCCATTCTTCATCCGCAACATCCTCACCAAAGACCACCCAAAATTTAAAATCATTTGGATCCCCATCCATGTATGCCATCAGGGGAAACGAATTTGTTGCGATAAAAGCAACTAAAGACATTAAAAAATATCAAAAAAAAAAACACTCTCCGAACTGAACTTAACCCTATGGTATCAATATAGTTAATTGTTGTTATTTTATATTATATGTACCAATTATGTTAAAGAAGCCCGATCGGGTCGGTTCCGAATATACACTGCCTGCAAAAAAGAGACTAACTTTCATTTAGATGGGTTTTAAACGGACGATCAAGTCTATATAGACTTGAAAATAATATAGAAAATACATTATGTGATATTTTTCCTACTATATTAATGGATTACACATATCCTGACACCCTTTATAAATATTTGACCATGTTTCTGACTTACATCATATTGGAAAAGCACTGTATCGGTGGCCAGGAAGTTGAGCAAATAGTTAACCATGTCGAGCTTTGTGAGATGGTTGGGATTGTCGATGGCCGTGAAGCAGAGTGCGGAAATGTGCATCCGCGAGCGGACAATGTGATCCTTCTGGCTGTCGAACTCGGTGGCCACGGCAATTGCCAAGGGTTCGCTTTTCACCGTAAATAGCGTTCCGTTGGGCGTCTTCAGCTTGCGGTGATCTAGTGTCACCTCGTAGCCGGAATCCGTACACAACACGTTTGTCTGTTTGTAGAAACGTTTTGGCTGCGCCGCTTTAAAAGATTAATATCGTTGTTGCCGGTTACGAAATCTACAATTTGTTGTTACTCGTTTTAAGTTACCATAATGACGGACTGCAGCGAGTGTGGGGGCTTGCCATTTGACTCTGTTGCTGAGGCTTAACAATCGAATACCCTTTGTTATTATGAAATTACTCATTTTTATAAAATTTATTTATTTCAAAACTTATTTCAACAAATTCCTGAGTTTAGCAGCTTGTCGCACCAGTGTTGCCAACATTGTTGCCAAGTTAGCCATTTTATAGATAGTTTGGCTATTTTCAGAGTTCGTTTGATAGGAATATTTCAAAATTGCTATTAGCTGTAAATCTGGCAATTTAAATATATTTTCAGCTAGTTTTGCTATTCAAATTGTTGGTAAAACTGTGCAAAAGTGCCCACAGCAACAAATTTTGATGCCAGAAACAGCTATTGTTCCCCCAAAAAACTTGGCACCACTGGTGTGGAAGGCTGCCACTCGGTCCAAGGACTGCAACCCTGTAAAATTTTCCGATCTGGGAACATGTACCATTTTAATCAAATTGCAAAATTGTTTGCAGCCAAGAAAATTCACTTATTTTTAATTTTTCTTAATAAAATATAGAATTTCTTAAATTTTTGCAGCATTTTTGTTAGATTTTTGATACTTTTGTGGAATTAAATTTATAGCTTCTCTACCCTTTGGGATGACGAACTTTAAACCTTCATAGAAATGTTTTCCTTAATTTTATCTAATTTCGAATCTAAATTTTAATCAAATTCTTGATTTATTGCAATGTAATAGCAATTTAAAATTTTCATTAACTAAAATTTACATTAACTTGTGGCCGCACACAGTTGGCTAGTATTTTTGCATCTCAATTTCATCTATTTTTCAGGTCGTGTCGCTAGATTTAGCGATAAATTTAAATTTAGGTGGCAGCATTTGGGCAAGTAGCAATGCATTGTCTTTTAAGGCGCCGCGAAACTCGCGACTCGTTCGATTTCAATAAATAAAAATTTGAAAATCAAGTGGTGGAGAACTTAAATAATAAACCAATCTCCTACATTTTGAGAGAGAGCATTTTTAAAGTCTAAAGCAACCAAAATTTTTGAATTGATTAAACCCAGTTTATAAGCTTCCTTAGCTTTATTAAAAATATAAAGTATTTGCTCAGCTTTCATTAGACCATTAACTAGCTACATTTCAAAAGGAACGAAGAAACTAAAATTGAGCGACTGAGATCACGAATTCATTGGCCGCTGTTTAAAATTAAAGCTAAAACTAAACCTTCTTTCTCCATGAAGGTCATCTTAAGACTAACTTAATCTCCATACGACATTGCGTTACTTAATTTTACGATCAGTGAGATAGCCCAACCAAATTTCCTGCTGGTGCAGCCAGATATCGAATGTCTGCTCCAGCTGCAGATACTGTTGCTCCTTCAGCTCGAGCTCTTTCAGACTATTATCGCGCTGCTCCGCCAGCAAATCGTTCTCCCTGCGAAGTGCCTCAATCTGGGCCAGCGTTATCTGCCCAGTACGTGGCATGAAGCTACGCCGACGAATGCGGCGTCCTCCGCCTGACGAGGCAGATCCACTTTCAAACGGACTGGACAATTGTTCATGAATGCGATTTGAGGGCGCTAATGGGGGACGATTCGGAGTCGCTGCTGCCATTTGTAGATTGGCATCGCACTCGTCGTTCTCCTTGATCTCAGCCTTGATGACAGCTGGCATCAGCAGCTCCGATTTAATTGGCGGCATTGTCTGCTGTCCATCCACAAAGGGACAACTGTCCGGTTGCTGTGTGAACTTCATGGTCCGGCAATCGTGTCGGCTGAACCGTGGAAGACTGGGCAACTCGTTGCGCACGTGGTTCTCGATCTGTTCTATCAACTGGGACTCTGTTTGCACTGTGGACGCCGTCTTTGTGGACTCGAACATGCTGTCAATGAGCTGATAAAGACGCCAGTTCGATTTGTACTTTAAGTCGTTTTCCACACGACCGTGTTCGATTCTGTGCACGTGCAAGGAAATTAATTACCGTATTTATTTTATTTATAATTTGTACTCAACTTACAAATACTTGTTGCGGTAGCTACTAATGCGACGTCGAACTTCTTGCTTGTTCAGCCTGATTCCATGTTGTTGCAGGCTGGAAGCAATGTCTCGAAATATTTGCAAGTTTTCAGTGTACGATGTTATTTGGCTGAGATATTCGCGCCACAGTTTCACAATTGTTGCTTCCTCGTACGAACTGTAGTAGCGTAGCCGCATATTTTTGGGTCCGCGCTTGTGAATTTGCTTGTCATTTTCGGGATCACTCATTTTGTAGTTCATTAAAATTGAGAATTAATAAATATCATCACAAGACAACAAACTGTGCTCATGAGCGCAATAGAGATGGGAGTTGCTCGATGAGTAGTAGGGATGTCGAAATATCATCGATATATCGATATATATTTTTTGGGCGATATTTTTTTTGGCGATAATATCAATATCGATATAATTATTTTATATTATTTTGCGAAATTTTTAGTTGTTGCCGTACTCACCAGTTTCTTTTTTTTTTGTGAAACATGAAAGCAATATCATACTTTGTCAAAATGGATAACACTGCATCCAAGCGCAAACCGTGTAATGAAATATGAAAATTAGTGGAAGCACCACTAGCTTTAAGTGAAAACACGGCATATTTTAGGTTGTGCCCAGATATTTATATCATCGATATTATTGATATTTTTTATTCAAAAATATCAAAAATAAATGATTTCTTTTTTATATCAAAATATTTTTGATATTGATATTTTAAAAAATATCAACATCCCTAATGAGTAGAGATGTGCTATGCTCAAAGTACTCAAAAAGGGCGGTTAAGCTTCGTTGGTGCAGTCAATGGACTTACAATCACTTTGATAATCGATATATGATTAAAAACAACCGTTGATTGGATTGGAAGAAAATAGTACTTTATTTCCTAAAATAAAAAATTATATAAAAAACAATTTTACTGACTACCTTTAACATTAAATTTAAATTTATGTACGTTTTTTAAATTATCATTGATGTAAATTTGACAAATCGATAGCTTGAGCCATCGAGTTAATCAACTGAAACTAAATATCGAATAGTATTAACATCAACGTAAATTTCAGTGATTGTTAAAGGTATATTTGTAAATATTTAAAATTTCTGTAAATTAAGTTAATACGCTTTTACAAAGATATTAGAAATTCTTTTTATAAGCAATAAAGCTTTTTTTTTTGGTATTTTTCCAAACAACGGTCCACAGTAAATAAAAGCAGTCTAAAATCTGTCGTTTCATGTGATATTTACTCAACCATTGATTTAATAAGTTACTAAGAAATTACAATGTATTGAAATAGCTAATATTATATTTAACCAAAGGATCTAATTTTATGAGCTGATCAGCACCTTGATAAATTAAAAATGTGGCACTGGTCGACCCCAAAAGAGAATCAAATTACATATATCCATAATAAGTACACATCGATATTGGTAGCCATCCCTTGCAGTGCTGCCATATCATCCTTTTTCCGGACAGATTTGTCGCTTTTTAAAATGAACTTGCCTGAATTTTTCTGAAACATCCCCTATCCGGAAATCTGTCCTTTTTTTAATACCCTGAGCCAATTGAAACTGGGCAAAAAAAGGTATAATGTGTTTGGCAGAATGTATGTAACAGGCAGAAGGGGGCGTGGCAGACCCCCAAAAGTATATATATTCTTGATCAGGATCAACAGCCGAGTCGATTAAGCCATGTCCGTCTGTCTGTCCGTCCGTCCGTCTGTTTGAACGCGTCGATCTCAGGAACCATAAGAGCCAGAGACTTCAAACTTGGTATCTAGGTTACTGGATACCATAGGCATATCAAGTTTGGATATTTTTGGATCGGATTTCTATATCATATAGCTGCCATAACGATACATCGAAAATTAAGTTTTAGTATGAGCAAGTTTTTTGTTTGTTGAGATATCAGAACCAAACTAATAGACTATGCATCTGGGCTGGTATTAAACATCCTGGCCAAATTTGATTAATCGGTCCACTATATCATATAGCTGCCATAGGAACGTTACATCGAAATGATTTTAAAATACTCATTTTCAATTTTTATATTTTTAACTGTAAAAAATTTACAACATCGCGGCAAAAACAGCAATAGCACTACAAATTGACGCATGGTACTATTCATGTGTACTTAAAAACTATGAAAAAGTTGAAATTTGTGCTGTATTTCTGTCTCTTTTTAAAATATTTGTCCTATTTTTGTCCTTTTTTCGAAGTCCGTCTATCCTGTTTCCCTAAACGGCTTATGGCAGCACTGATACCTAGTTGTAAATCGTAGTTCATCGTTCTTTGTTATCGATGATCAACTTATTTTGTCGATATTGTCGACCTTCACTGATAAAAATTTAAAATTTAAAAACGCAAAATACTTAACAAAAAATTAATATATTTGATGAAAATTTAAAATTCGAAATAAAACAAAATTACGGTTAACATTTTAATGAAGGTTTGAAGCTCAGCAGCCCTCGGGAAGAGAAGTTAACAAATTTATTTCTAAATAAAAAAAAAATTAATATAAAAAAATCGAGATAATCTAACAATATTTTTGCAGAAACTCTAAAAATTCTATCTAAAAATAAAAAAAATGAAAAAAGGTACAAAAGTTCAAAATACATGCTTTCGAAATGTACTTTTTTTTAAGTAAAAATATCTTACTACATCGGAAATTTTTTTTCTGGAGTGGCAGCACTCGGTTTAAGGGAAGCTGCGTCGAAAAACAACGGCACTTTTCTCTCTCTGAACGAACTGTTTTGATATCTATTCACTGAACGAACTGTTTTGGTATCTATTCACTGAACTAAATGACCTACAATCAGGGATTTAGTTCGCTCGTGCACCTTAGGGATTAGTTCAATAGATCTAAGTCCGAACGATTTGATACAAACTCTAGTAGCCATCCCTAGCTGTTGATTTTTATGCGAAAAAGTGGAGCTTCTATTTGCTAAGATTGTATTTAAATGAGGCACGGCATTGTTTAAAAGGGCGCAATTGATGCGGCGCTGAAATTAGCGACTTTTGCATAGATTGTAATACGACACCGGTTCCCACATCCGCATGGACTACGAAAATTCACTGAATATTGGTGGAGGGAGCACGGCGACCGGCGCAGTCAATGTGAACTTGATTGCGAGCACGAACTCGAGCGCAGAGCCTGAAGCGGATGCGAATATGTGCGGGGGACAGGAGGTACTGGAGGTGAAGTCGAAGGAGAAGTCGCGTCGCTATTGGACGCCCAGCGAGGAGGAGCGTCTCTATGAGATCTGGGGTCGGGACAACTGGCATCTGACCCGAAACGGCAAGAACACCATATTCTTTGGCCAGTGGTCGGAGGAGCTGCGCGAACGCTTCTCGGTGGATGTGAAACCTGAGGAAATCCAAATGAAGGTCAACCAGACCAGGGCTAAATTTCGGTGAGTAATGGTCTGTACTAAAATTGGCATTAACAACAAATTAACTAAACATTTGTACAATTTTGCAGTTCAGTGAAAAAACAGTTGCAGAGCGATCCATCCAGTTATCCCATGCGCTGGAAGAAATATGACATTATCAATCGCATACTCAAGAATATTCACAGGCCCAAAGATGCAGAACCTGTGCCGGCAGATGTGATGCTCAACAATCGCGATGTATCGCCGCCACGCGAGGAGGAGCAGCAGCAGGTCCAGCAACAACAGGAGCAGCAGCAGCAGCAGCAGCAACAACAGCAGCAGCAGCAACAACAACAACAGCAGCAGCAACAACAGCAGCAACAGCAACAGTCAGTGCTTAATTTGACAGCAGAGGCAACGGGCAACAACTTTTATAGCAACAACAGTAGCAATAGCAACAACAGCAGCATCCATACCAATAACAACAACAACAACACTATGAGCTTCAACACGGAATTGTTTACGGATCAGTACGATATTAAGCGAGAATATGATGATGAGGATTATCGATCGATGCCATTTCAAGAGCAGCTGCAACAGTATTCACCAGCGGAACCTGCCCAGCTGCTCGAATTGCAAACTCCACTGCAGCAGCAACAACAACAACAGCAGCAGCAACAGCAGCAGCAACAATTTCAGCCTGACTACGAGTCAAGCGTGGTAAACTATGCCGGAGGAGGTGCATCAGCTCAACCGCAGCAACACTACAGTAACAACAGCAATAATGTTGGATCCTCGTCGTCCATTAACCATCAGGCGATCACAGCTGTAGCCTACATAAACAGCAGCAACAATACCATCAGTGTGGCGACAAACAACAGCAATGGTGGCCCAATGACGGTGCCAATGCAACCACCAACTGTTGTAGCTGCCAGTGGCAATGCTGTTGCTTCGACACCAACACCAACACCACGGAAACGTGGTCGACCCTATGGTTCAAGCAATCCGCCCGCTGCCGATTCGCTGGAGTCGCAATACCTGGAGGAAGTGCGTCGCAAGAATCAATTGCTGTCGGAGCAAGTGAAAATCTCAAGGCAGCGCTTGGAATTGGAAGAGCGCAAAGTCGACTTAATGAACATGTTCATACCCAAATGCTTGGAGCAGCAGGCTCATATCATAGAGCAAATGAGGCAATTGCCAAGCATGCATCAACAGCAACCACAACAGCAACCGAAACAATCGGAGTCGGAGTCGCAGCAGCCACCGCCACCGCCACAACAGTAACCAACTTAATTCATATATCCCGGTATCCCGAAACCGATAGCGTTCTATGTTTACTACTTAAATTAGTTGACTAAGTTAAAAAAAAATATATTGTATAAGAAATCAGTTTAATTTCTAAACCTATGCAACAATTGACGAAATGATTATGATCGATGTTCTCAAATTGCAAATTATGATCGCCGTATATATGTTTTAACCAGTACTATATTAGAACAAACTATACCACTAAGCATAACTCTAATAAAGATTGTAAAGAAATTCTGTCAGTTCATTGATTTATTTTGCTAAAGATAGTTTATTTAACGTCGGCTTACATTATCACCATTAATATTATTGCAATGACAACGAAAGTTTAATGTTAAATAATTTAGTTGGTGTGGCCTTGATCTCTATTGCCATTTTAAAAAATTAATTAGGCATGCCAAAATGAAGTTTCATGCTATTTTAATGCATTGGCGCTCGTTTGCATAACTTTAAAGATTTTATGATCGGGAACCAAAAGAGAAAAATCTATGACAAAGCCGAATTAAATAAATAACAGCTGAAATAATTTAAAATGAATATCAATTAAAAATATAACAGTCGACTTACTGCCCTATTTATAGGAAATGCAATCGATAACAAATGCAGCACTGCAACACTGTCGCTCTCACTTTCGGTACAATTCGTTAACGCTACGCTACTTGTTATCGCTTAATACCCTATATGCGAATTACAAAAAAACGAGTGTAATGGGATGAGCAAATTTCTATGAAATTCCTAATTTGTATATGTTATACGGGCAACCCACTAGAAGGTTAAGAGGGACCTTAAACTTAATATTTATAGGAAACTGTTATATTTTTTGCAATTATTTTTATTATTTTACTAATTAATTAGTAAAGATTTTTCACTTATTAAAGAAATAATATATGGCATGGCAGCTTAAACTATATTTAATTTAGTCACTTCTTACATTCATTTTAATTTATCATAACCTAATTGTATATTGTGATTTTTACACTTCGAGCATGTGCAGGGTATTTTTCAGTTGACTCTCCAGCGCAGTTGTTGTGAGTTCGCGCGGATAGCGGTGTTAATTGCTGATTATAACTGATTTTGAATTCAGTTGATGTTCTGTTGTGGCACTGAGCGCAACAGTTCTTTTTATTCCGGCTGTCGGGGACTCTTCTCAGTTCCATTTAGTTTCGTTTGGCACTTTACAAGTGTTTATTGTTGTTATTGTTGTGAAGTGTAACGATGCATAAAGAATTGCATTTAAGTGCGCTGCTGTTGCTGCTGCTGGTCGGTGGCCTTTACCTAGCAAACGCCTCGATCATCAAATTGCCATCAAATGTCGATCGTGTGACAAATGGCAAAACACCCTGGGACCTAACGGAGGCCATTTATGGCACCGCGGGGCTTCGAGGCTTCAACGGCACCTGGATAACAGGTCAGTATATGTTAACTAAGAGGTGATATTCGTGACATTGTGTGTTATAAAGCCGTGAATTCATTCAACGGGATTTCCCTTCCGTGTAAAAAAAAATCCCATCTGGAGACTCTCTTATCAATATGTTGACAATGCGTGCTGCGATCGTGGATTGAACAGGCAATTTTTGAGGTCATTTCCCTTGCTCTTCAAAATAATTGGGAATTTTTTCTGGGTAAGGCCACATACATAGCTATTTTTCCCATTCGTTTATTTCAAGTACTTTTTTAATTGAAGTATCTCTTTATAATTAATTAAAGATAAGAAACATACGTATTTCATAATTTTTTTTTGCACATTTTCTATAATTTCCTTTTTTGCTTTAATCACGAGTTTAACTGTATCTTAAGGCCCTAAATAATAATAATCTAATAGATGTCGATTTCCCACACGTAATCTTATCTTTAATATAAGAATTATGACTGCTATTTGAATTTGTTGTTTCTAATCGCAGCTGCAACAATCGATTTGGGGCTTAATATAATAATTATAGTTATAAACTATAGATAGTAGCAATCAGAAATTGTGTAATCTACATTGTACATTAACTTGAATATGTGCATCATAATTTAAAATCTTTAAATTGTGCTTGGTAATTTGGTACTCTCAACATGTATTGGTTTAAAGTATCACACACGTTATAGCTGCCATAGTATACTATAAATAGCAAAGTATGTGATAAAATTGTCAAAAAAACTTAAACTGGTTTCACAAGATGTATTGCAAAGTGACTACGCAGATACACTGGACTCCGAATCAGAATTCAGATATAAACTACTAATATTAAGCTCTTGTATAATTTATGTTTTTGGCAGTTATGCAATTTTAAAGTTAAACTAGTCGGAAAGGCTATAGTCGAGATTCACACCATAGAATACCCGTTACTTTTTTGAATATGTATAAAAGTACTTTAAAGAAATTACTTGTAAAACTTTGAAAACATGATGCTGATCACGAATATATATACTTTATAGGGTCGGAGATGCCTCCTTCTCTTTACTTATTTTTTAAGTCACGGGTATAAATATTTGTTTTAACAAAAACAAGCTGATTTTATATGGTGGTTACTGTATCGAGCTCTATTTGCATAAATGTAAATTTGCATCCTGTAAAATAAGCTTTTTGTCGCTGCGTCTTTTATGCAAATAGAGCTCGGTAATATGCATGTTGTTTTTTCTTTCTTTGGAAACAGTTAGATCTGATCAATATCGAAAAATTATTATTGGTTGGGTCGAAAATAAAGGTTCATTAAATACCTATCAATAAATTAGTTTCTTGAATTTCTAAACTGAATCGCATGTTTTTCTTAACGGTAAGCTGTACTTATTTTCTAACCGAAAGATGGTTTGTTTTTATAATCTTGCAGAGGGCCCTAGAACTTTGTCATGAAATTGAAAGTCAATTCCAAAAAATTGTATAATACAATTTTGAAAGATTATATATTTATTAATATAATTGAAGTATATATTAAAATAGCCATATTTTCAAGATTTATAGCTACGAATTTTATCTTGCTTAAAGGTTAAGCTTAAACCACTGTAACAACCTGACTCAACAGATGTGTGGTTGATTAATTTAAAGTTGTAGTGCACTTGTTCGTATTTCTCATTCGCTAGGTGATTATTTATTCAATTTTAGTGGTTCGAGTACAGAAAGTGCCATTTTGGGGTCTTTGTTAGTGAAAAAATACAACAGAACAAAATTTGAAAACAGTAATTGAAATTTGGCAAGTTCCGTAAGGCAAACGATTGTTGACAAATCGAAAGGTAGAACAGTAGACTGTTTTATATGTGTTTGAGTAATACCATATATGTATTTATGTGCATGCTTAGTACATTTAGTTGTCAAGTAAAAAAACCCTTCTTTCAATATAAGTGACTAATGTCATAAACTTAATTGTCTTTAACAGATGAGGAATTCTATTACACTGCCAGCGATAAATCCATTCACAAATACAATGCGGCGAGCAAGACTGACAGCATTTTTGTGGACTCCACATTTCTGGTATATTCTGGATTGATTGACCGTACGACCTCATAAGAACGTCATATTTAGTATAAAATTCTATCAATTTACAGAACTCCTACATTGGTGCCACATTCACACTCTCCGCGGATAATAAGAAAATTCTGGTGCGTCACAATTTGACTGAGAAGTTCCGTCACTCGTATGTGGCTCAGTATGATATTTACGATATTGCTACGAATTCGGCCATCAAGATTCATAAAGGAGAGAAGTTGCAGTATTGTGGTTGGTCGCCGCTTAAGGATCGATTGGCGTATGTGTATCAGAATAATGTGCACATACATTTCAATGAGAATTTGGAGATTGCCATTACGGAGGATGGCAAAGATGGTATTGTGTATAATGGTGTGCCCGATTGGGTCTATGAGGAGGAGGTGCTGAGCAGTGGCAGCGCCCTCTGGTGGTCACCAGATGGAAGCAAACTTGCTGTGGGTTTCTTCGATGACACCAAAGTGGAAACCTTCAAGTATTTCCTTTATGGCTCCTACTCTCAGTATCCTCAAGAAGAGGAACTTAAGTATCCCAAAACAGGAACACCCAACCCAATTGTCTATCTGCGTGTCTACGATCTGAGCAATGATGATCCGATCATGATGCGCATTAATGCTCCTCTCGATATTGTGAGCAACGATCACATTTTACAAAATGTGGTTTGGTCGAATAACACACATATCCTCATTACCTGGATGAATCGACGTCAGAATCTCGCCTCACTGCAAAGCTGCAGCCATGACGGTAACTGTGTCGAGGTGACCCGCATTGAGGAACCCAAAGGTTGGGTTTCCATGAGCACACCCAAGTGCTTTAACAATGGCCTCAATTGCATCTTTGCGTACTTTATCGATAACTGGTATCAAGTGTGGAATCTCAATCTGCAAACGGGCGTGAACAGCTGGAAATCGCGTGGAAAGTTCACAGTTCTCAATGTCTACGGTTATGATGAGGTCAATGATAAGCTGTAAGTACTTTTATATTAATCACAACAATTACGAAGGCTGTTATGCGATTTTTGCACTACAAAGTTTACATATATTCCAAGTATTAATACTGAAAAAGTGCAAATGTGCCTAACAGGCAAAATATCCATCTTTGATTCTATAAAATATATACACATTCTCGATCAGCCACAACAGCCCACTCGATATAGCCATGTCAGAACACTATAAGAGCTAGAGAGCTTGTTTGGAATTTTACCAAGTCTACAATTCTGTAAACAAAATTGCAATTTGTAGGATCAGTTTCTTGGGGAACACAAGGGCTCAAATCCCGCTTCAGAAGTTTTCCTATTTTTATCATGAAATTTTAAAATTAATGTTGATATGTATTATTTTTGATTACATTTCTGTTAATTTGCTTTTATTACAGAACAAGTATAGTGTCTGTTACAGTCTTCTCGTTTAGTTTTGCATTATTGCATTTTACAACTATTTATAATTTTATTATTGTTCTATGACTGAGCTGATATTTCAAATTAAGTCGTTGGCTGATACTTAAACAAGAATGTTTGTAGCTTATAGGATCAGAGATGTCTCCTTTTGTCATACATTTGCAGAAAGTAAGAGTTTTTTAAATTATATTTCTTTTTGTTTTAATTATTTACTTATTTACATTTTAAGACTATTTCGTTGTGTGCTTTTACACTTGTAATAAATCAAGCAAGATCTCTTCTCCTTCTCCTCCTTGCAGTTACTACCAGGCCACTCAACTGGGTGATCCGGCTCTCTATAATGTGTATAGCAACGATGTCTGTCTTAGCTGTGAGCTTTACGATGTTGATAATGTCGAATGTCTAAGTGCGAGCGCTTCGTTCAGCAAATCTTTCTCCTTCTACACACTTTCGTGCAATGGACCCAATCCGATCTACACACAAATCTACGAGTCCGCTACATATAAGAAGGTGATTGATTGGGAGCTAAATACCGCTTATAGGACTGTGTTAAAGTCAAAGTTGCGTCCCAGTTATCGATTCATCAACGTTGCCCTGGCCGATGGCAGCACGGGCATTGCCAAATTGGCACTGCCTCCAAATTTTGATGAATCTAAAAAGTATCCATTGATTGTCGTCGTCTATGGTGGACCCAATTCAGTGCGCATTACGAAATCCTTTACCGTGGGCTATGAGGCTTTTGTCACAACCACGAGGGATGTCATCTATGCTTACATTGACGGACGCGGCACGGGTAACAAGGGCAAGGATCTGTTGTTCTCTGTAAACAACGACTTGGGCGATCACGAGGTTGAGGATCAGCTACATGTCACCAAGTGGATGCAAGATTATTTAGGCTATATAGACCGCAATCGAACTGGCATTTGGGGCTGGAGTTATGGTGGTTACATGACTGCCAAGACCATCGAAAAGGACAATGAACACATCTTCCAGTGTGGAGTCTCTGTGGCACCAGTAACTTCCTGGATATACTATGGTATGTTGCTAATTCTAAATTTGTAAATAATTGTACTAATTTGAAAATTTTGGTAGATACTATCTACACGGAACGTTACATGGGTCTGCCCACGGATGAGGACAATCTGCAAAAATATAAGGATAGCAATGTATTTCAAAATTTGGACAGTTTCAAAACCCATGATTTCTTGCTAATCCATGGCTCTGGCGATGACAATGTGCACTATCAAAACTCGCTGCTCTTTGCCAAGCTGCTCCAAAGAGCTGACATACTTTTTGAAGAGCAGGTGAGTTGACGAAAACAACAAAAATCCATTAATTAATAAAATCGTTTCACCTTTTTCAAGACCTACACTGATGAGAATCACAGCATTGGCAATGCTCTGCCACATTTGTATAATACCATGGATCATTTCTGGACCAAGTGCCTTAACTTAAATATTACTGAATATTAATAAGCCATCAATTGTCAGTCTAGTCCAATTAAACTTCCTATATTTATAAATTTGTATAGTGAAAAAAATGTTAATATTAAATGACTGTTTTGAAACATTGTTGTACGCATTCACTGATGGTTTTCGTTAAAGTTGGCTTATGGCATGGTACTGCTCTCTGTGGAAACTGGAACTACAGTGGAGTTCTGTTAAGTTGTCTCCATAGGTTGATAAGTTGTTGAATCGCGGACTTGGGTTGTATTGAACGGTTTTGGAGCTGGGCAGCTGCCTCCTTTGCCAATAGCTTCTATTTCACACCCGCTTAATTTCCACTGCTGCTTCCCACGATCCAAGCCATCTATTTTTGAACAACGATTTACAGCCGTACACTATTTGCACTACGTGTTCGGAGATCAGTCAGGGAATTGGAAAAAGGCTCGACTTACTTACCTCAAGCGTAATGTCATGATTAAGGCACGACGGACAATCCTTGTAGGCTGAACATGTAGACTATGGTTTTAATCGTACAACTGCTCCATCAATAATTGCATTTTGCTCAATTTGACTACGAGTATACTCGTAAATTGTCGTCCTGCCGGAGAACACAGAATTAAATATGTAGGCATCAAAGAGACCCACTTTGACGGGATGTGTGCTATTATCAAGAGCATCGATTCTCAGAGGCACATTGTAGTAGACAAACAGAATCTCGCCATTCTGTTGCACCGTCGCAGTAAATGTGAATGCCTTAGACATAGTACCATTTTTTATGACGAGGTTCTGCCAAACAACTGTAAATGCGGTACCTTTGGAAGAAGAAGAGCAAAAATATCACACATATGAATTTCTTTGAAAGAACTCCCTGCATCTTCTCACCATTTCCTACCACGAATATACGAGAATCTTGTGACTTATCTACTTTAAAATTGGCCATAAGCGGTGCAATATACTGTATTGCTGCCAACCCCGAGTGTACTTGTTTTACTGTGTACATAAATCCTCCCGTGGTCACAGTGACCTTACGAATATTTTGTCCAAAGAATGGAAAATCAAATGGCAGCTCCAAAGTCTTAGCCTTATGATATCCATCGTTAAATACTTCTTCGAGTGACATTTTATTCCATTCTGTCCACAGCCGGATTGTTTCCGCTTTATCCACATATTTTTCTATGTTGTAAAATGTATTCTTTTCATCCGATTTCTTAATTACATCTCGCCTCTGGCGTTTCACTAGATAACCTTCACTGTCTGATAGTACGACATTGTTGTAGGAGATCTGAGAGGAGGTCTGATCATAGTCTGCGCCTATATTACAGAAATTAAAATTAGAAAATTATCAGGTTTTTAAATTTTTTTATTTTTATAAAATCCAAAAGTTAAAAAATGTATCTTTAAATTAAATAAAGTGAAGCAAAAAAAAATGTATATAATGTAAAGCTGACATAAAATGCACTCACAAAGGAATTAAGTAGTATTAGTTGATATAGGCAATATATTCCGAAGATATTTATTGACACTTCTTACATTCTGGATTACACTTGCCTTTAGCCGCCGCTGCCCATATCAAACAGTATATATTTGGAAGTAATATCAAAAAGGTCCAGATCCTGGCCATAGCTTTATTTTCTTTTACTTTTCACAGATCAAAAAACCAACTGATCGCTTTGAAAACCGAGCTATAAGTATTAAACTTATTTAATAATTTTCTGTTAAAAGCGTCAGCAATGGAATCACGCCTTTTTAATATCTCTTGTGTTTTATCTGCAATGCAATGGAAATTCATATTTGCGTTTCGAAACATGCACTGCAGTCGATAATTATAAACTGCGAGTTGCCCTATCTTAAGCTGTAAAATACCCTAACAAATAAATAACCATTTCTCTTAGTCCCTCAAATAGGATAGACAAATTGATAGATTTACTTTTAAACCGACTGGGTGGCTGTTACAGATCCAATAATATATAAAGACGTTAAAAAAAAGTCATAAGAAATCTTCAGGTCAAGTAAGTTCAATTATATTGATTCATGTGTGAATTTTTTAAGTAAAAAGTAAAAAGTTTTTAAAGGGTGAAAAGCTTGTACTATAAACTAGCCCCGAAGTTGTATATATATAGTGAATATAGTGAATAGCGTATATATTTTCGTCTTAAATATTTTATTTTTTAATAAGACAATTTTAAGTGAAATATACAAAAAAAAAGTTCTTAAAATCAAGATGTTTTTTCTATTTTGAGGTATTAGCTTTGCTTTATTTTAGATATAAGGTCTAAAATTAACATTTTAATCTTAAAGCTTAATAAATGCGACAATAACCAAAAACTCATTTATATCAGTGTATAAACGAAGTAATAACTTTTGCTGATATCACAAATGCCACTTATAGTGTAAAGCAAGAAAATCGTTTAACTTCGGTTATACAGAAAACACCATATCTATTTATATACATATACGAGGGCGGGCCGAAATGTTTCCACTCTGATACAACAGTCTTATTTAACTTTTATTTTTTATTTTTCTTATTTTATTTTGTAAGTCAACACAATTCTTCCAGAGATACTTACACATTTTAAACTCTAAGAATTATTTTGCGTTCTGCTCCTCAATATAATTGTTATCTAAAGTAATAGCCACTTTATTTGATGAAAATTTAAGTTTGCCAGAAGTTTATAAGTATACCAATCTTTTGGAGTTAGGTCTAAGAAGTAAGGAGATTTCTGAATAAGTTAAAATCATAATTTTGGACTTTTGGCATGGACTGAAAGACCCATCGATTCTATAGCGGCTTTATGATTTTAATCAAACCGGTTCTGAGCCGAACCTCGCAGAACCGGTTTGGCTCGCGTTTTTAAGCAGCCTGAACCGGATCATAATCCGAACCCTTATATTTATTTACCCTGCGAATCCGAAACTGAACCGAACCACTTTCCTTAATAAAAGGTTCAGTTAAAAAAAAAATAATAACATATATTTTATGCTTTTCTAATATTACTAGGCGCTCACACGGACGGACAGACACACATGGCTATACACTCGGCTGTTGATGCTGATGAAAAATGTATATATTTTATGGGTCGGAGATGCCTCCATCTCCCTGTTATATACATTTCAACGAACACAATATACCCTTTTACATATTTTTTAAGTAACGGGAATAATTAATATTTAATTGATCCAAACCTTCAAGGGGGACATTAGCCGGTTCGCTAACCGAACCTAAGTCTTGCTCTATGGTTCGAGCCGCCGAACCAAACCTTTAACACAATTTATGTGATTTGAAGCCTTGATAATAATATATATACATTATGAGGTCTGCCACGTTTCCTTTAATGCTTTACACATTTTAAACAAAGGTACCTATTTACATGTTTATTTAGATATGTGTGTGCGAATATGTGTCAGACTACCGTACTGCTGGACATGGGGTATCTTTCTCCTCTTTTATTTTTCGATAAATTTTTAATCGAATCAATTACATACTAGCATACATATACATTTACACATGGATAACAACGTTATGCTAAATCCTTTGCATGCATTTCGCCTTTTAATGACAAGACATAATGTATATTAAGAAGCCGACAGAATATTTTATTGTTATTTTATTTGTTTTACATTGACAATGTAATTTAGAAAATGTAATCTGAATAAAGTCTACAGCAATTTACATGAAAAACCAAAGACTGATACTGTGCGGCTTTAATGTCTATATCAAGAGCCCGTTTAAAACTACACGAATTTCGTATGCTCGTTTCTTTGTTGTTAGTTTTTTTTTTTCCAAGCTGCAACACATCGGGGCAACGATGCATAACTGACGCGACACCTAAGGGACGCGGGTTGATGGCAGCAACCAATTCGGGGACGGGGATGCTTCCCAAAGCATAACAGATTGAAAAACAAGTCAATAAAACAAAGATGGATATCAGCCAAGAACCAGTAAATCGTGATTCCTATGGGCAACAAATACGTATTAAAGAGAAAAATTTGCATTGCTTATGTAATATCAAGTGCTCGTATTATACCGAAACAAATAAAAACATTTTACACTTTCGGCTAGATTTTGTGGACATGAATTTGGCCGAAAGTGAAAACCCAAACAGGTAGAGCAAATTAATTTCCGCAAAGTCTAGTAGAAAGTGAACAGGCCCGAACATTAATATTAAATTATACCCTTTTTAAAGGGCACAGGGCACATATAAATCTTTTGAATGTTTTTTAATTTAATTTACATATGTTATTTAGATGTCAAGAAATGAATTAAATGGAGGAAAACGCAACATTTGGGCTTTTATTTGTTTTGAATGTAAAAAGAAGTACATATATATTAAAGTACTTTATTGAAATTACTACCTTATAAAAACTACTGCATACTCTTAGGTGATTGTATTAAATTAATTATTAATTACTTTGGTTATCTATAACTGGCTTTCTACTTGTCCGATCTTGCTATGGTTAAGTGAAATAAAAGATAATATTAATCGATAAAACTAATTACCATAAAAAACGTATTATCTTAAAAACTGTGTATGGTGGTTTTTCGCAATTTGCGAGGGCCGAGGGCCGCGTGGCGTAAATTTGAAACAAACTTGATCTGCGTGGGGCTTACAAATATCTGTATGCCAAATTTGGTTACTCTATTTCTTTAAGTCTCTGAGATACTTTTGTTTATACAGACGGACAGACACACATGGCTATATGGACTCGGCTGTTTATGCTGCTCAAGAATATATATACTTTATGGGGTCGGAAGTGCCTCCTTATCCCTGTTACATACGTTCCAACGAACACAATAAACCCATTTACTTATTTTTTAAGTAACGGGTATAAAGATTACATTTATATTCAGTGGGAAGCGGCTGTAATCAAATTCACATTAAAATTTTTCTATTACTAACGAAAACTTTAAATTAGTTTTCATTTTGTATTTAAACTATCACAGAATCTAATAAATCGAATTAATATCTCTTTCTAGATGTTACTGGAAAATATTCGAAAATCATTTCAAATTTCAATAGCTATATATTAGTCCTGTAAGTAATCTAATCACATACCACATAGTCAAAGTAAAAAAAAAATATCCACATAACATAAAACACACAGCCGCATACTCATACAAAATTCGTGTAGTTTTGTACATATGTATAGATATTTGTTGGGTTCTTTACTCTAACATACATATTGACAATAAGAGAAGTGTATTGTTGTAGGGCGCTTCAAGTATTTTGTATTTTAATGTTTTTTTATGCATATCAGAAATCTTTGATGTTTTGTAAATTATGGTGCTCCGAAATGTAAAAATGTTATATAAAACATGCATACGCCGCGTGTGCCGAGAACGGAATTTAGAGTTCATTTTCAGCTAGTTCTGTATTGCTTCCATGCAATAAGGCAATATGGCGGCCTGAATCCACAAAGCTTAACATGTGGCACATACATACATGATTTAAATATTTCTTAACTTAAACGGAAAGCAAAGTTATGTCCCATTTATGTTTTCAAATCACCTTTTCTTTCCTGTTTGTGCCAGCAAATAATGGAGCTTGGGGAAAGTTTTTGCCAAAAAAACTTTTAGGATTTTCTGCCCTCTATAAACTTGTCTAATAGTCAACTTAAAACTTAATTATTTTAATTTCAAATATTTACATTCATGAACTTGCACGTGCAAATGTCCGGCTGAATAAAACCAGATAGTAACTAAAGCTTTTAAGGCGTGTTCCGCAAAAAGGCAAATATAGGAAACCAAAAAGTGCTTAATTAAAAGCCTTAAAGAAACCCCTTAAACTGCTAGACAAGCAAGGAAAACTTGCCGATAACTTGGCACTCATAAAGTGCAGTCTGACCGAATTTTAGGCAAAAGATTTAAAAATGCACCCAATATTTCATTTTTTTCTTTTTTCCATTTTGTTTTATTGAACTTCGTGAGGAAAATAAAAATTTGCAAAATCGTGACAAAATGCTGCACATGTGAGAAAGAGAAAGACAAGGGCACCTCTGAGCAAGTCCAGGCCATAATCTTCTAGGAACTGAGCGAACACGTGCGGATCAAATAAAAAGTTGGGGTCAAGTGAAATGTGGCACACTTTGACGCCCTTTACCCCTATTAAAAATCGTGTGCAACATATTGGCTCACATTTCAATTGTCTTGTGAGTCAACTTAATTTTAATTTTATTGCTTTTGATGATTCCTTATATTTTTTAGCTCAATTAAAGCAAGTGTCTCACAATCTTTTGACTGAATTTGAGCATGACTCTCAAACAGTTCTTCGAATCAATCTCTTTAACAAAGAAGGTAACTTATCTTCAAGTTAACGTAGTATTGTCGTATTTCTATAAATCCCACAAAAAAAAACGTCTACACGAGGTAAAAGTCTAGTGACGAAAGCAATTTCTAGCCCCAAAATTTCTGATGTCCAATTTTGTGACGAACAAAATTCAGTTTAATCTAAAAATTTTAAATAAAAATATAAATTAAAAAAAAAAAACGAAAATTGGCATTGTGCACTGCGAGTAAAAAGGGTGAGCATTTTTTTTACATAAAAATTACTTTTTGCGCAGTGCCGAATGCCAATTTTCGCTTTTTTTTTTACATAATACAGCATATTAAAATTTAACAGAAATCGTTAGAGCCGTTTTGTCAAAAATCGCCAAAATGTAAGCTTAAAAACTTTATTTCACCTGTAAAATGTTACCTGAGTACTTTAACCCTCAAACACACCTTTCTAATGATATATAGAACATATCTGTAGCTTCTATGGTTTGGAAACTGTTGAGGTTTCAATTTTACCGGGTTTTAGCGTTTTCCCGCTAAACTAGCGGTTTTTTCAAAAAGTCGTAGAACAAACATTTCTAGATGTTCGAAAGTAAATCAGATTTTCAATCCTTTGAACTAGTTGTCGGATTTGGGTGATTGAGGTATCAATCGACGCGTATCACTGCGGACGGCAGTCCGCGCTAGTGACGAAAACAGCACGAAGGGCGCGATAGGCGACTAGCAATATATACAGCTAATATGGAAGATTTGCTACGACTGTCCGATCAGATCAAGTTATATACCGGTCGAAAGGTTTAATCCTAACTAACAAAATGGCTTACTTCAACTTTTGACAACTCACCTGGCTTGTGAGATAACGGGGTGCAAGTGGAAGGGGACAAATTTAAATGATTGCAGCTAATGGGGCCGTTGGGGCCTTTGGGTTATATTTTAATAAGCAAAATAAAGTTTAATATAAAAGTTTTAAATACAAATATAAATTAATAAAAAAAAACACGAAAATTGGCATTCGGCACTGCGCAAAAAGTAATTATTATGTTCGTGGTATCTCACGAATGAATGACAATTTTCGTGTTTTTTATTTTAATTAATTTATAAATTTTTTTTAATTTTTATACTAAACTTTATTTTGCACGTCACAAAATTGGATGTCAGAAATTTTGGGGCTGATACATGTTTTCGTCACTAGACTTTTACCTCGTGTAAGGATTTTCTTCGTGGGATATAGATATACCACAATCATTTGTGCTTGTACAAAATGTATTTTATATTTTTATCTAAACATATGGAACTGCTTGTTGTGTATATTCTGAAATCGTTTATTTTCTATTATTACTTTTTAAGCTGTTAGAAAATTTACAAAAAAGCCTAGATCCAAAACACCTTTTTAAGTTTCAACCACTTCATCAAAACTTGTTTCCCGTGCATTTGACCGTAGCTTAAAACTGCATAAATTAAGTCTTCATGAATTTAAACTAGAATTTTTCGTTTTGGCAACTTATAGTCTCACATTTTCCCCCTTGCTCATTCAATATTTATATACTGCAGCATAATTTCGAACTAAGTGAAACTGCATACCCCAAGCGAACCGACTGCGCATAAATAAATGAGCACAGAAAGTAAAAATGCAGAAATACTCGACTATTATATACCCATTTGGCAGGTGTCGGAAGAAGACAGTAATTTTTAAGTAGAGATTTCTTTAATGGTTTCATGATATATTATTTGATTGAAAGGAACTTCAGGATGCTATTACGATATTACAACAATATTTCCAATAATTATCTACCATATACAAAAACTATAGATATTTGTGGACTATAAGTACTTATTAATTAATTACAGACTTACGTTAGACAGAAATTATTAAGATAGCTCTTAAATTCTTAATTCTTAAATAATGATAGTTATATTTGAAAGTATTGAGTGAACCCTGCACATCCAAATCCATATCTTGTAAAGTTACAGGGTACACAAATGCTAAATCTGTTGATGTTGCGGCTGGCTAGCGCGGCAAATAGAATTTATGAAAACAATCATAAGTATATAGAGAACGTATCCCTACAACTTGACCTCGGCTAAAAGGGCTAAAAAATTCGATATGTGTCTGAGAGATTGTGTGATATTAAGGGACGTCAAAAATATTTTATGGGCTCAGCTGTAAGTCATTGCTGGCAAATCATCAGAAAATTATGTTTGAGCCTTAATTAAGTGTTTACCGAAATCTTTCAAATCGTTGCAGGTTGAGAATATTTGTCCCAAGGGACTTAAATAATTCTTTTTGATAAAGTTTCTAGTTGGAATTTACACCTAAACATTGCCATGTCTCTCAGTTGATTTTTGGAGGAACTAAAAAAATATCTGAAAAAATATACAGAATTTTGGTAGCCACACTCGCCGTGTCTATGCCAGTGATTGCTGCTTTTGCTCTTTTTGGCTAGGGCAAAAAGTTGAAACAAAAACTTGGCAGAAATGGTTAAAAAAACGTGGACAGGCAGGTCAGTAGCTGCAGTGGCGCCAAAGCTCTGTGGAATCAAATAACTGACAGTGTTGGGCAAAAGTTTGACACGCAATGCGAAGGCAGAACATGTTGTGGTTTTTGATTGTTGGTGTTTGAGTGGTTTAGTTAATCGGCCGCATTTGTCTGAATGAATTTTTGTTGTTCACTTTGGGGATTTTCGTGTTATCGAATCTGTATTGGTCACAAGAGTTCTATAGATGTAAGTGCACGTAAAGAAAATACCCTGGACTTCAGGGCGCAGCTAAACATTAATGGGCCTGGAACGAAACAACATGAAGGGGGCTCTATTTTCTTAATTAATTATTTGATCCTCATAATCTTAAAACAATACTCCAAAAAATATCGTACTATCATAGAACTAAATTACTGAATGAGGGATTTCTTGCTTGTGCTTGCTTTCCCGTGATCTATAAGTTAGCTTGATGAGACGAACATGAGTCTTAGTGAAATACACAGTTGGGACAAAACATTCTCGTGGCTACAATTGTGTATGAAGTTAAGAGGTTCCAAGGCAAAGATTTTTATTTAAAATCTAATTTACTGACGTAACACGTGTTCAACGGGCATCAGTTTTAATAATAATAAGAATAATAATAATAATAAGAATAATAATAATAATAATAATAATAATAATAATAATAATAATAATAATAATAATAATAATAGTAATAATAATAATAATAATAATTAATAATAATAATAATAATAATAATAATAGTAATAGTAATAGTAATAGTAATAGTAATAGTAATAGTAATAGTAATAGTAATAGTAATAGTAATAGTAATAGTAATAGTAATAGTAATAGTAATAGTAATAGTAATAGTAATAGTAATAGTAATAGTAATAGTAATAGTAATAGTAATAGTAATAGTAATAGTAATAGTAATAGTAATAGTAATAGTAATAGTAATAGTAATAGTAATAGTAATATAATAATGTAAATAATAATAATAGAATAATAATAAATAATAATAGTAATAATAATAATAATAATAATAGTAATAATAATAGTAATAGTAATAGTAATAGTAATAATAGTAGTAATAATAGTAATAATAATAGTAATAATAATTAATAATAATAATAATAATAATAATGTATTAATAATAATAATAATAATAATAATAGTAATAGTAATAATAATAATAATAATAATAACAATAATAGTAATAATAATGGTAATAATAATAATAATAATAATAATAATAATAATAATAATAATAATTAATAATAATAATAATAATAATAGTAATAATAAAATAATAATAATAATAATTTTTTTTTTTTTTTTTTTTTTTTTTTTAATTAGTAAAATGTGCACGCATTTCGATCTGCCGTCGCAAAGGATCTTGCCCCTTTTGATTTTTAGTGCCTTGCTACGACTTCGGGATCGCTTTCGCATAACTTCGTGGTGCTTTTCGTCACGCGCCGATACTCACGCTTTCATAGCGTTCTGCTAATCTCGTCCGGACTCGCCCCTCTATAAATTGATGTTAGTAGCCTTATTTTATTTGTCCTTTACACTGGAAGTCGCGTTTATATTCTTGAAGAAATGTGCCGTTGCAGCGTCCCAGAAATTTAGTGCAGCGCCGACAAAATCTTGCCCGGGATGGACGGCGCTGGAATGTTGGCACTTTTTCAATGAAAATTGCTCATTTCATTCATTCATTAAAGAAGCAGGGTTCCCGTCTTGCCCGTCGGATGGTTTGTCCCTATGTGGACAACAGTGAGGTTAATAATGAAATGATATCTTTATAGTCACGTTCATTTTAACGTCATTGCCGTTTGTTGCTCTGAGCGCTTTGCTCTCTGAATGTTGTAGCCTTAGTTCAATGGTCGAATGCCTTCGTGTCAGCTTTATTAGGCGACGTAAATCACTCAGGAGGAGTTGATCTACATTACACTGCAGAAACATTTCAAGAGCATTGTTTAAGAATAATCGTCTCACCGCAGAGAGAGAGAGAAAGAAGAATAGAAAGGAACTTATTATAAAATATATTTAACGTTCATACAAATCCTTAAGGCTTATTGGTTATTTACATCGTTCATACAATCCTGTAGGCTGGTTGTCGTATCCGCAAGGTAGTCAGGTTGTATGTACAACCACGCTGCGGTACAACCTCGCAGCGGTCACCAGACTCAAAATGCGTTGGAGCAGATCAAGTTTGTATTAAATTTTTTGTCGCAAATCGCAAAAAACCGTCCGTTCATCTGTATAAACAACAGTACCTCAGAGACTATAGAAGATAGAGTAACTAAATGTGGCACACAGATTTCTATAAGCCCCACGCAAATCAAGTTTGTTTAAAAATTAAGCCACTCCCCTTTCCGCCCCCAAAAATCGCGAAAAACCACCACACCCACAGTTTTAAGATAATACGTTTTTTGTGATAATAAACGTTATATATTAGTATTATCTATTATCCCACTGAATCGCATCAAGATCGGACAAGTAGAACGAAAGTTATGTCGATTTAATGTTTTCAAAGTAATACAAGTTATTTCTTTAAATAAAAGGATCTTATAGACTAAAAGAGATAGAGTAACCAAATTTGGCACGCAGATTTCTATGTACCCCACGCAGATCAAGTTTGTTTCAAATATAAGCCACGGCCCTCTCCACCCCCGCAAATCGCGAAAAACCAGCACACCCACAGTTTTTAAGATAATAGTTTTTATTGTGGGTATTAGAGTTGCACGTTGCTATTATCTATTATCACACTTAATCGCAGCAAGATCGGACAAGTAGAACAGCAGAAATAAAGTGCCAAAGTTCTTGAAGACTTAAGAAAAATGCATCAAATAATTCTCAACTGGTTCTGACGACTTAAATGTGACATTCGGCTTGATTCTCCAGTCGAGGCAACCCAAATGCTACTGATGATAGGGACTGGCATCTCTTGAATCAGCTGTACCATGCCTTGCTTCACGCTTTTATGCAAGTATGGTGTGTTGTTGGTTGTATCATGAGGCCTGTTACTCAGTAGAGGGATCGGTAACCAAAGAGATTTAAAAGTTGGCCTAAAACCTTATGTATTAGGTTTCAACTAAGTCACAACAGCAACACAATATGGCATTCAAACCTTTTTATCATTCTTGCGCCTTAGAATTCTCAACTGCTTCTAGCGACGCAAAGATGGCATTAAGTTTGAATTGCTGGTCAACTAGCAGAAATGGTACTGAGGATGGAAAATTAACATCTCTTGAAAACATGCTCCTTGCATTTATGCAAGTGTTTTTGTTGCTTGCTGAAGACAGTAACCAACAAGAGGCACAATTTTTGTTTTTGCCTAATTTATCTCATACAATATTTTGTAAACCATAAAACTTTTGAATTGATTTTAAACTATGCAGAATTTTTTTTTAGGAGCAATCGGTCGAAAATCAAGCTTTAGTATGAAAACTTTTTTGTTTGATGAGATATCGCAACCAAACTGATACAATAAGCATTTAACTGTTCAAGCTGGTTCAAATCGGACCACTATATCATATAGCTGTCATAGGGCCGATCGGTCGAAAATTAAGTCTTAGTATGAACAACTTTTTTGTTTGATGAAATATCGTAACCAATCTAGTACAATTCGTATCTAACTTGGTTTTATATATCCTGACCGAAGTTCGTTAAAATCGTGCCCCTGTATCAAATAGCTGTCATAGGACCGATCGGGCGAAGGGCGAAAATCATGTCTTAATAGGAAAAACTCTTTGTTTTATGAGGTATCGCTTTTGTGTTTGTTTTAAGCATCCTTACCGGTTCAAATCGGCTTACTATATCGTATAGCTGTCATTGAAACAAGAAGTCGAATATGTAAAACAGCGCTCTGCAAGGGCGTCAAGTGAGCAAAATTTATTTGGATTTTTGGCAGTCTTAGCTTTTTTCATAGTAAGTACGGGGTCTCCGACAGTCAAGAATGCTCGACTGTAGCTCCGTCCATCTAATTTCGTCTGTCTGTGTGTAATATTGACCACGAATTTGACCCCCTTTCAGTGCGAATTGTGCAAAAAGCCGTCTTATTGCTCGATAAGATTTTCTCAGCTATGTTGTGCCCAAATATTATCCTCCTTGGCCTTACCGTTTGGGCTCCACGAATATCAGTCTGTCAGTCCGTCAGTCAGTCAGTCATCTGTCAGTCAGACAGTCAGTTTTAATTCATCGATGTAAGGAAAAGAAATAGCAAACGAGTACATACACGTAAAATATGTTACTAAATACTTGGGTCACCCTTGTTGTTCTTCTTTATATTGCAGTTAATTGATGTCGTTTAACTAAGAGCTTCAAGGAAAATGGGGACATATAACGCAGACCAACTATCAACAGTACGCTAATTTTGCGTGCCAAGGACATCGCATAACTACTGCTTTTCCTGCCCCTTCACCACAGCCTTGCGCCTCAAACGCGTTACCCAACTTTTACAACCCAAAAATGCTTTAAAGCTTTCCACATCTCTCGCCAACATCGCCGTAGAAAGTTTTGTAGTGCAGGTTCTGTTTTAATTGGCGTATTATAGCTAACGAACGTTACTTATTATAGCTTGAGCTTTATATTTTCTTGATAAGCCTGACGATTATCCTATTGAAATATACTTAATTGTGCAATTTAACCTTAAGATGCAATTAGGTTTTACATTTTACAAGAGATTTGAAAGTATTTCTAAAACATAACTAATTGTTCGAATTTTGATTATTAGATGCCTCATCGATCTCGGATTCATTTGGATTGCGATCTTGGGGAACATCGCCAATTTTACACATTTCCTGATACGACAAGCATTCCTCAGCTGAAAGCATTTTAAATGGTTGATTTTTACCAACAATTCCGATAGTTATATTAAGCTTTTCATCAACGGGATGCGCAGAGTTAATGGCATGAATTCCATGGCAAATGATTTCGTCCTTGGAGCTAGTTGGAAATAATACTTGATAGCGTCCCAAATAGGTGCGAGCGCCTTGAGAACGGGCTCCTATGGCCATTGCCTTGCAGTTGAAGGCATTGGCCGATGGCATTATCTGGTAAATGTGGCAGCCCATCTCATCATATCCAGCTAGAAGTAAACCCACTCCAAACGGTCTAAACTTATGGCCCTGGGTGTTTACCTGCATCTTGTTACCTAAATTGGTCACCAATCTGCTCACAGGATAAGCCGAATTATAGGTGTGCCTAAAAGTTAGGCACTCGGTGCGTAGATATTTGCTAATCAGTTGAGCATCTGACGTAATCCCTGCAATGGATATGCCCATATGAATATCTATTGGGAAAATTTTGGGCAGCGATACGCTCAGCTCTGATGAGGGCTTCGAAAGTGCCACCAGAACGGCCAATTCTTCATTCTTGAGCCCAACAGCGGCAGTTCCCAGGCTAACGGCCTCCATTGCGTACTCCACTTGAAACAGGCGGCCTTGAGGACTCCAGAGAGCCAAATCATTGTCATACTGATTTCGAAACATCGCTTATTTTTAGAAAACTGTATGAACTAAAAATATTTAATCTTGCGTGTCATAAAATGTTTTGTAATAATAACAATTTTTAAAAAGTCTGAAAATAAATAGTGGGCTTGCTTTTACAATTTTTATATCCTGAATATATACGTGGAAGGAAAAAACTCTGCTCATATACAGTATTTATCAGATGTTTTCCATTAATCTGTAAGGCAATTAATATAAAAATTTGATGACAATTGCTCTTAAAAACAATTAAATAAATGATCGGTATTCGTATGACAGAGACATATATTTGGAGTCGCACAATAAGAAAAATTATATTAAAAGGTGTCTTATGCCTTATTATAGAATTGTATTTTATTTATTTTAACACATTTTAAATTGTATTATGTCTTTAAAAAAAAGTAAATGTTTTAATTTTAAAACCTTTACTTCGTTTAATTATAATCGTTTTGAGCATAATTTTCGTGTAGTTTTGGTAAACATAAACTTTTTTATGCTTTCTATATACACTGAAAATTTCAAGTAATACGGAAAATATTTGAGAAATTATTATAAAATAGCTATACTCAGAAAAAAGTGTTGCTCTGCCTACTTGCTCGAATGGGTTTGACAGGAAAGCGCCACTGGTTCCATATACCACTCTTTAGCTCGAAAAAATGTTAGGCTATCTAAGAACTAGGCACGGGGTTTATCCTATTCAGCTTATATTATGTATACTCGTTACTTAAAATATAAGTACAAGGGATTATTGTGCTCGTTAAAATGTATTTAACTGGGAGACGGAGGCATCTCCGACCCTATAAAGTGTATATATTCTTGATCAGCATAAACAGTCAAGTCCATGTAGGTATGTCTGTCGTCCGTCACACAGACTCCAAATGCGTTGGAGCAGGTCAAGTTTATTTTAAATTCTTCCCTTCAACCCCCGCAAATCGAGAAAAACCTCCACAGACACGGTTTCTAAGATCTTATAATTTTTTGTGGTAATCTACGTTATCTTAGTTTTTATTGTCTATCATCATTTTTAATCGCAGCAAGATCGGTTAAACAGAACGGCAGATATAGCGTTTTAAATTTTGAAAGCAATTCAAGCTCCTAAAAGTATGTAACTTGTATTCTATAGTCGGGGTCTCGACTATAGCCTTTCCGACTAGTTCTTTTTTGAAATGTAAATTAGTTTAAAGCAAACGGTATTTCTTAGCTATGAATATTAAATTTTTTCTCCTTAAAGGAACTGAATGCTGCCCACATTGGCGAGCGAATCACGCACTTCTAGGATCCAATGGCGTAGATCTGGAACAGAGGTGTAGATGCCTGGTGAAGACTTCTTTGCACAGCCCCAGCCCCAGGAGACAATGGCAAGCAGTTGGTTGTTGTGGACAAGTGGACCACCCGAGTCGCCTTGACAGGTATCCTTGCCGCCGCCTTCAACGGCAGCGCATAACATGCGACTGGTCAGCATGACGAAGTAGGCACTTTTGCATTTGGAATTGTCCACGACATTGACATGGACTTGCTGTAAGACATCGGGTGAGCTGCCGCCACTATTGAGAACTCCCGAACCGGTGACAGTGACTACAGAGCCGGCAACTGGACGCTCCGTGGCCAACTGAATGGGTTGAACATATTCGTTGAATATGAAGTCTCAATCCAGAACCAGAATGGTCACATCGTAGTCATTGTTCACGGATCTATACTGGCTGTGCACAATGTATTCCCGAACCGGTAGCTCCTGTTGCTTTTGGCTAATTCTCGTCGAGCCAGCGACAATGGTCAGATTAGAGGCATTGGCCAGGTCAACAACACAGTGGGCCGCATGATGATGTTGCTGGCAAAGATGCTGCCTCCACAGCGATGTCTGCCATTGTATCGCATCGATATCTGATGTGGATATTGTCGAATATCTGTATTCTCCCCACCAACAATTCTACCAACAAAATGCAATTCATTTTGAAATGAATTAATTCTTTAATTGTCTGAATGTTATACGATTCAATCGCTTTTTATACCTACCAAATCCAAAATTCTTATCGAAGCTAATTAGTTCTTTAATCGATTGGTTTTCCGTGGCGATAGGTTATCTTACGGCGGGTTATAGTCATCAAAGATAGCTGTAAATTTAAAGTGCTGTTGCAAATCAAAAAATCATTATATTTTTTGGGTATTTCTAACTGGTTTTTGGGTTTTTTTTTCACATTGAATTAGGTTTTTTTTTGGGTTTTCTCCAGAAATTGTAGGTCACCTAATCTACTTTAGTCGCTAATATATTAAAAACATTATATTTTCTTTGGGATCGAATTAATTTCAATATATAACTGCAATCTACATATTCTTTTAGATGGTGGAAACCCATTCTGTGCTTTAAATGTTCTTAAAAGTATGTAGCTGCCATGCAAAACTAAATGTCCCTTTGCTTGATTGTCCCTAACGTTGTCCATGATCTTGTTGTCATTTCTAGACGTTTTGTTGTTAGTTTTGTAATAAGTCTGCCAGCGTAAACTGGCCGCTGCTCGTTCGCACTTTAAAATTTGAGTCAATTGGTACATTGTTGTTAGGCGAGAATTTTTAGGCCGAGTAACGTAATGGTTAGAGTCGCCGACTTGCCACAAAGCATACCTATTCAGTTTGGGTTCCCGGGTTCGAATCCCGCTCTGAACGGTCTTTATAAATAAAATTAAAGTATCAAACATGTAGTTATTAAATTCTAGAATAAAAAATTATATAAGCAAAAAAAAAAAAAATTAAAAAATAAGCAAAAGTTCAAAATATTTTTTTTTTTCACTTTCATGCTTAGGGTTTCTCGGCAGAGCTCCACGAGGGGTCTCTAATGTTTTATGTGAGGACAACCTTAGGGAATACCTAGGGAGGTTTCCGATGTTCTCGTTCCTAGGAACTCACAATATTAAAGTCGACAACGTTTTTCATACAATGTACTCAAGGTTTCCCTATCGATTAGTGACAAATCCACATGGATTCCACAACTTTTCCTCGAAGTCTGGAACTGCTGGGACAGTAAAAATAACACTTATAAAATTTACTAAATTAGAATAAAATCTTTATGTGTATCTTTTTTTTTTTTTTTTATCTTTATTTATTTTTTATTTTAAATTTTAAGAACATTGGATCTTATAACAAGAACTTGGTCTTATTTGAAATATTTTTAATACCAAGATGTGTTTTCTTAATTTAAGAATTTTATATTCTCGACGCATTTTGTATACCAAAATTCCAAACTATTATATTTTGCTAAATAATTTCCGAAATGAGTAATATTTTTGTTTTCATATCATTGTAATTATATTTTAGTTTATTTTGTATTATTCACATTTGATTTTCTTAGATTTTTCCATATTGGGTGATAATATTGTGTTATAATAAAATATTAAATAACATTAGTATAGTGGGGATGTCAAAAGCATTTTTGAAAGTATGAAAACCTATAAAAATTGAATAGACTGATTCTGGTGCAATCAGTACTAGCTCATTTATCAATGCTCACATTTAATTTGTCACCTCTTTGACGTCTGCACTAAAAGCTTCTTGCTTTGTGTCCCCAGACTACTTGAAAAGTTGGCAGTTAGTCAGTTTCACTAATTTATGAAAATGTAAACACTTTGACATTTTTTTGCAAATGGTTTAACGGATGTGAAGCCAGCGTCAGCCCTTGCTTTTAGCTTTGACTTAATTAGTTTTAATTATGCCCTAATTGTAGCCCACTTTGAGCCAATTGTCAGAAAGCGTTTCCAATGAAGTTCAAGTAAGCGAGTAATAAATTTTCATTTCACTTTCAATTACTGACTGACAGATTTTTTGTCAAATGCCTCTCAGTAAGATTTGTGAGAAAGGCTTAATTGATTGTGAAGCGTAAATTGGCAAAACGTGTTGGCTTGAAGCTAATTTAGCACATTGGTTAATTGCCTAAAAATTACAAATAATAAGAATTTGAGTTAATTGCCGAAAAATTAGATAAAACTGCACACGAATTTCCGCAACTAAAAATAACACATTTGGGTAAACTGAAGGAGTTTGGAAGGGGAAAAGCTCCCATTCAAAAACTGGTCAACACACCGCAGAGTTTGCCGCAGCGTGGAACCCACAAAAGCACACAACGCGCCAGCAATTTGCATGAGAAGCCATTTTTCAGAGGGTGTTGCATAAATTTTTGCTGCTGTTGCTGCTGCGGCTGCAGCTTGTGCTTAAATGTATGCAATGGAACCCATTAAACAGACACATTATGTGCACAGTTTGATGCCGCGACGAGACGATATGATGGTGGCGTCGAATACACCCTTCGTGATTGCCATTAAAAGTTCTGATGCGTAAAATCAGTTTTTGACTAAACTCAAACTTAAACTTTAATCTCAACTTTCAATTTTAATTAATTCCGCAGCCTTAAAAAAGGCCGCAACCGAAAGTTACAACATATTGGAAATTTCTTTTAAAGTAAAATTACTTTTTTTATATGAGAAATATCTAGACAATTGTTAAATAGCTTTTTGTAAAAGTAGCATAAAATCTATTGTACTTAAGCTTAGTTCTTACAACTGCTGAGGCTATTTCACTGCGGACGGCAGTCCGCGCTAGTGACGAAAGCAGCACAAAGGGTGCAATATATTCAGCTAATATGAAAAATTTGCTACGGCTGTCCGAATAGATCGAGCTATCTACCGATCGAAATTACAAGAACCAAACGTACTTTTTTGGATATATTTGGGGCCTCATATGACGAACAAAAATTTTTTTTTTAATGCTGAGATTTTTTTTAGAATTTTTTAAAATCTGTCTTTTTATTATTATTTTTTTTCAGAGGTGCGCCCACGTTTGTCATCATTACTCTAGAATGCCAAAACCGATTTTCATAAGCTTTACTTTTTCTGAAAGCTAATGAACATATCTATAATTCATTAATACAAAGCTTGAGATTTAAATTAGCAGTTAAGCAGACATCGAAATTCGAGGAAAAGTCGAAAAAAAATTATTTTATTTTATTTTCTATTTTATTTGCTGCATTAATTACACGTCGTTTAAGATATTATTCATTAAAATTTATGGAGATACGGCTAAGTAATTAGCATATAAACAATGAAACAAGTTTTACGCAAAGGCTGATGGTCGACTGATCGGTGCCATGAAAGCTATATGTTATAGTGGTCCGATTCCAACCAAATTTAGACAGGTTGTATCGGTTTATAATTTGTAAGTTTGGTACAGATAATTTAAAAAATAAAAAAGTTTTTCATACTAAAGGTTGATTATCGACCGTTCGTATCGATCGTTACCCTATATCTTATATGATATAGGGGTCCGATTTCTACCAAATTTGGTGAAGATGTAATGGGCAATTAAAGATGCCCAATTTATGAGTAAGATTGAGATATCTCCAAAAACAAAAAGGTTTTCATACTAAAACTTGATTTTACACCGATCGGTCCTATGGCAGCTATATGATATAGGAGACAGATTTGAGCCAAAATTAGTGAAGATGTAAAGGAGAATATAGAATACACCGTTTGTGAGTTTGGTTGAAAAATCTTAAAAAATAAAAAAGTTTTTCATACTAAAGTTGGATTTTAGACTGATCGTTCCTATGGCAGCAATATTGAAAAGTCAACCGATTTGAACCAAATTCGGTAGGGATATACAACACCAGATACACAACCTGCGGGATTGGATGAAAATTTTAAAAACAGCAGAAGGTTTCATACTAAAGGCTAATTCTGAACCGATCTCTCCTATGGCAGCTATATAACATAGTACACCGATTTAAACCAAATATGGTCTAAATGTGTAAAATAACAACAAAATGATATTGTGTGAGATTGGTTAAGATATCTCAAAAATCACAAAAATTTTTCAAACTAAAGGTCATGCCGCTCCACAAGGAAGTCATCAAAGTCATCAAGTCATCAAAAACATGCCTAGACTCAAAATAATATTATATCGCCGTCTCTCCATGGATTTCAATAAATATATCTTTAACGACGTGTAATTAATGCAGCTATGCAAAGTTTCTGATATCCAAATTTATGATGAACAAAATTCAGTTTAATATACTAATTTGAAATAAAAATATAAATTTAAAAAAAAATGAAAATTTGCATTGTGCACTGTGCGCAAAAAGGGTGAGCTTCTTTGAACATAAAAAATACTTTTCGCGCAGTGCCGAATGCCAATTTTCGTTTTTTTTTTTATTAATTTATATTATTATTTAAAATTTGTATATTAAACTGAATTTTGTTCGTCATAAAATTGGATTTCATAAATTTTTGGGTTAGAAATTGCTTTCGTCACTGGACTTTTACCTCGTGTAGAGGTTTTTTTGTGGGATTTCAGAAATTTTTCAATTGCTTTTGCTTTTGACATTGTAACTTTATCATTAATGAAGGCATATAGAAAAATATAAATTTAGTTGTTGAACTTCTTTCATATAAAAAAAAGTTTTTTTTTTTTAATTATAAAGAAAACTCTGGGGCTTTGGCCCATGCACGCTTCGCTCGCGTTGCTACAGTCGAGCATACTCTACTGTCGGAGACCCCGTACTTACTATGAAAAAAAAGTTTTTCATACTAAGACTTGGATTTCGCCCGATCGGTCATCTGACATCTGACTACTGATATGATATAATAGCTCGATTAATCTAACTTATTAGTTTACGATATCACGTAAAACAAAATAGTTTTTCATACTAAGACTTAATATTGGACCGATCGGTCCTATGACAGCTATATGATATAGTGGTCCGATATGAAACAGCTGCGGTCAGGATGTATATAACTAACTTAAATGCATATTCTTTCAATTTGGTTAATATATCTCATAAAACAAAAAACCTAATTTTAAACCGATCGATCCTATGACAGCTATATGATATAGTGGTCTGATTTGAACCAACTTTGGTCAGGATATATAAAACCAAGTTAAGTGCATATTGTATTAGTTTGGTTAAGATATCCCATAAAACATTTCTAGATTTTCGAAATGGAATAAATCCCCATCATAACATCTAAGCATTTTTAGCGCTTTGATACAAACAGACAAACAGACATACAAACAAACTGACTTTTCATTTCATTTTGAGAAGTACACTAAAAATTTCCAATTTATTTATCTTTTGAGCTAGTTATCGGATTTGGGTAATCGAAGTAACAATCGACGCGTATTTTTGATGAGAATTTTAAAAAAAATTTTACAAATGGCCCCAACATCCCCATTAGCTGCAATCATTGAAATTTTTCTCCTTCCACTTCCGTATCTCTTGATCCAGGTGAGTTAGAAAAAGTTTAAGTATACCATTTGTGAGTTAGAACTAAACCTTTTGATCAGTATATAACTCGATCTGATCGGACAGTCATAGCAAATTTTCTAAATTAGCTGTATATATTGCTAGTTGCCTTTCGCATCCTTTATGCTTCTTTCGTCACTAGCGCGAACTGCCGTCCGCAGTGATATACGTAACATTTATTTCATTTTTTCTTTTTTAATTATTTATTTCATTGACCACAATCGATCTATGCATAAATTATAAAACGTTGTTATTATTACGGTGACATTAAATTAAATTTCATGCTTAGCCAATTGCTAGAATTTAAAAGTTACGCACTTGACATCTGTCCAGGCCACAAGCTGAAAACGCGTGCAGCTTAGAGTCCAGCTCTGCTTACAATTAGATGTATGTATAATCCTCGACAACAATAGAAAATAGCAACGAGAATGTCCAGAATGTCCAGATGTCGAGAAACGGCAGCCTCGATTAGCAATGGCAATGATGGCAACAGCTGCCCCTCAACTCCTCCCATTCTCTTTTCACTGCCGTTTTCCTTAAATAATTCCAACTCAAGGACTTGTCTACATTTTGCAGCTTAAATGTATGGCAATTAGTTGGATGCGAAAGCAACATTGGACGTTTAAAGAGTCAAATTTAAAATATTGCTTATTCAGCAGCTAATATGAAAGTTAATCAAGTCAAGCGCGTGAAGTCGATTTAGAACTCTGATTTTGAGCATTTAACCCCTCTGAATTGTTTCGTTCAACTTTTGTGTTTTCTGCTACATGATTCTTGGTGCAACTATATGCGTCATATTTGTTTAATTTTGTCTGGCGCTTTGTTTGCCAGATTTAACATGACTTGTCTAAATTTTTGACATATATGCCTCTTACACGCACAGGTGATTTTCGGCTAACGAATACCACACAGGGAGAGTGCAGGACTTAGCAAGTTCATTGAGGTTATTCAACTTGAAATCCAGTATAAGGTTTTCAAGCAGAATGCTAAAGAAGTTATAGTAAACAGTTGCTCAAGATGAACTAAACTACATAACTTAACCTGAATATTCCCAGCGTTACCATATGGTAACAAGCGATAGGCATTTACTAAAACTTAGTTTTTAGACAACATAATAACAATAGACTAACTTTAATATGATATTCTAAGAGTAAATTGTTGTCTCTTGCTGATGAAAAGTTGATTGAAACAATCTCTTGATGCGAGCTAATCGAAAAATGCGCTTTAAATTGCTCACTATATTCTGCAGTGCAAAAAACGGAATTTGGCAATTCGTCACAAGTAAATTTAAATCGCTTAACTAATTTTAGAACTGAAATATAGGCAATGCACACATAATTAGACAGGTTAAAGAGTGCTCTTTTTAATTATAAGAAAAATTCAGAAAAAAAAAACACTTTTTTTCGGTAAATTAACGCTTTTTATTTTCGTGTTACCATATGGGAAGTACAGGGTACAGATTTTTCCCATACATTTTAATCGCGTTTCGGTACTGTTTTGTTCATAAAATATGATTGTTCCTATGGCAGCTATATAATATAGTAAGCCGATTTGAACCAAATTTGGTCCTGATGTATAAAACCAACTTAAATGCATATTCTGTGAGTTTGGTTGAGATATCTCAGAAGGTACTAAAGGTGAATTTGACCCCGTTTGTTTCTATGACTATAGCTGTCATAGTGCATATAGTGCAAAAATAGTTGCTCAGGACGATTCGGGGTAAATATAAAATTAATGATTGATTAAATGTGACAAATAAGTTATAAACTGACCAGTAACTATAGAGCGTTTAAAAGAAGAATAAATTAACTGAAATTTTAACATTTCTGAAGGTTGTTCAGTTAACACTGCTAATAAAATGCATACAAACATTTAAATAACATCAATTTTCAAAATTTCAATAAAAAGGTGCAGGTAATTTTTTCATAAAAACTATCTTGCTGAAAAGCACAGGCTCCACCTATCAAGTCTGAGTTATCACACACTTATTTTTAATAATTTATTCTTATACTATTCTTGTCCTTCATATATTGTTCTTCTATGAAATCTTCAACCAACCCAGCTGTGAGCAGGGCACAGATTACCCGACCGACTTCTTAAGCTGCTTCTATCGGGTCGGAGAGATCTATTTATCTAGTAAAAGGTAAATGTTCTAAGTTAACCTTAAATTATTAGTTTTTTATGTTGCTAATAATTTTTTTCTAATGGGATAAAAATGTAATCCGTTATTCTCGCGCGATTAAATTCAGTGGCAAGTGATAGTCCTTAAAATGTTGGTAAAGTTTTCTGCCTAACGTGCAAACTTGTATATGTTACATACATACGTATTTTGTCAGGCTTTCAATAAAACTTGTGAATAGAATCGAACTCAAATCGACTACAAGGTGAGCCTTGGTCTTTCTTTTTGCCGCTCACTATCAAATCTTAATATACACGTACATTTCACTACTTTCTTTGACTAATCTTTTGTTCACGTAACAATCGTAAACGAACCCAAATATATAAATTTTTTGAAGATTTTCGGTTGGTGTTTGGTTACCTTCTCTCAGCTTTCACGTTTAAGTTTAAATTTTTTCGAAGCTCAAATACTAAAGAAAGTAACTGTTTTGGGAAATTTACAGCTGCAACGAAAAAAATTATTGAAAAATAGTTGTAAGTGACATTTTTATTTTTTAACCGATTATCTTTAATCTCAATTTCAAAGATCTACTAATTAATCAAGACGCACTTTTCGATTTCGTTAAAAACATTTTTCGATAGAGGGAAATTGGTGGGTCAAAGTTGAATGGTTGAAATCGTTTAACATATAAATAAATGTACTTGTTGATTTGTAAGGATCATATAAATCCTAAACATAATCTTACAAGAGACATCCCAAACTCCTAGCATTGATTTGCATTCTGGAATCTGGCAAGCTTTTTTCGCCTTTGGGTTGTATTTTGATTGCAAATTCCTTGGTCCCACGAAAGTATGTAATAATCTAAGTACAAGTTGATTTTACGACTAACCAGCTGGCTGACTGACAATACGCATTGTTTATTTTCTACAAAAGCCTAACAATGAAAATGCGCAGGTCTTTGGTTTTTTTGGCGTTCCTCTAGAAAGCTTATCCAATAGTCAGCATCGTTTTTTGAATGGGGATTCCCCCCTGCATTGGTATGCATTACGCTTAGCTAAAGTCATAAAAATGATAGCCGCCAATGAACATTTCGCAAATAAAAATTCGTTTCGCTGGCTTAAATTATGCAAGTGTGTATACAAGAGGAGATTTTTATTACTGTCAGCTTAGATCTTGTCTACAAACTTGACAAAATGTATTTTTATGAGCTACAGTTTGCCCTTGCGTTTGTCTAAGATTTGCTTAGTTCAAGTTCATGTCCAAGACTTAATTTAACTGCAGAAAATTCATCTAATTACTTTCTAAACTGTCTTCAGCTTATAGCTCATTTAACACTTGACTCTCAAGTACCAAGTTTGACAAATTGCACGTCCCACATAATGATGGGCCAATTGGGTATGCACTTTTCTACCAAGGCATGCAACAATAAATCACATTGCAAAGAGGTTTTGTGCAATGACTTGGACCCAAAGTACTTAATGACGGTTGGCACCAAGTGGCAAATTGATGTTCGACATCGGCTCGCCTTTGTAAGGGACTTTTGTAGCTCAAAAGTAGAAGAATATTTTGTATGATATTTCATATTTACGAGCTGGGCGAGCAATGCATTGATTTATTTGCGTCATTTTGCTTTTAGGCCATCTATTTTGGGACAAACAGTAAATACACAGAACATTTCAGTGGGAATGGTTGATTTTGAGGTCTGCTTTTTTTACTCTACAAATTTGATTGGACATGAATGTGGAGTGGAGTGCATGAATTCTTAGAGAGAATAAAGTGCAAGTAATCCGATTCCGACACATCCTATATTTGTTATAAATAATTGTATTAAATCAAATTCTTTATATATACCAGTACACCAGTAGACTTATAAATATAATAATAACAGGAAGATGTGGTAGTAAAAATATTAAGCACGATTTTAGTCATAGTTATTACTAAGATGATTAAACGCAATGTAATACTTTAAATTTTAAAGTTTAAAATACAGATAATAATATTCCTGTAATCATTGCTGCTCTGGCTAAAAATCTTACTCTGTAACTCAGGATTAATTTTTGTATTCAACAAACAACAATAATTAACAAACAAAAAATTGTAAAATTGTAATTTAAATTATGTGACTTTATCTATTTAATTGGTTCTATTAATAATTTTTTTTAAGATTTTGTAGAAATATAAATAACATAAGTATTTTCAATTAAAACTGGTCATTATTATGTTATTTTAATTATTTTATATTTAAGTTGGAATAAAGCACAAATTTGTAGCTTCAACTTTTATTAGTAATTTTATACATTGTTAATGACAATCCCTTCAATTTGTGCCTTTTTATTTGAAAATTGAATACAGGTAAAATATTATGACATATCGTATTTCTCATGCCAAATATCCAATAAGTAGTTGTTTGGTTTTACTCTTGTAAGAATAAACTTAAATTACTACGAATATTTGTGGAGCTTTTATATCTTTTGGGAATTCTTTGCACCTGTGACAAACATTCATCATCGAATTGTCATTACACACAATTGATTCAGTTGCAATTCACAGCAGCAAAATAAATTTATTTTTGTCCTTTTCTACCAAGGCATTGTTTACATGGCTGCATTTCTGTTCGAATTCCCAATCCTATTGCCATTTTCATTCCCAATCCACCACTCTGCATTTGGACAGATTTATTTGGAGCTGAGATTACACACAGCTCGCCATGATTAGTGTGCGGTATGGCTCTCAATCCACCCTCTCCACTGGCTTATCTCTTTGGTCGATTGGTAATAGGAGCAACGAGATATTTCTAGTATCCCGTAGCCAAAAACAAAAAAATAACTGCAATTTCATTTTCCATGCAACACCCACGAGCAGTTTTTGTCTGACGTTGGTTTCATTCGACGGTGCAATTTACGATCTTGGTGCGATTGCAACACATATACATACATATTACATATATGTATCTAACGTATTTATCGCACGAGTACGAAAGTATTTGAAATTTGGACAGACACATGATGCGTATATCACTGTCCTACTGCTACACTCCTGTTACGAGTGTGAGACTAGCAGGTACCCAGTAAACATATAAAAGAAGCCATCTATAAGGTCGAAATTATATGCATATATAGTAGACGACTATGCAATCGCATTAAGACACATACTATAGACATAGAATTAGTCACTTGATTAATATTCTCCAGATAAAAATATTTATTTATTATCCAAACTTTATTAAGTTTTAAGTTATAAAAAAGTATGGATACTTTAGATGACAATCCAAAACTTAATATACATACAAGAATATCGTACTATAGATTTTCAATGAAATTACAGGAACGTATCTTCCAAATTAGATTCTTCGCTCTGTTCATATTTCTGTCACACATCGATTTGTGATTGAGTTAATATCAATTTGCCCTGTTATGTAGTTGAGTCTACATATTTGTATCAATATATAAATATTGTTATTCATAAAGTGATAGGATTTGATAATTCTTAGAAATATGCTGCGATGTAAACAAAGTCTGTTATTATGTTGAATCAAGTCCACTCAACTAAATACAATTTCGGACACTGTGCAAATAAAGTACATACTATACTTATATTAGTTAATGTGTTGTTTATCAAATAGTTGATAAACCCGAATCTTAGACACTTTTTATATAGTTAACTTAACTTCCGCTTTCAAGGTTAATCGTCATAGTGTTTGTTGATATTCGCAACTTTTGGGAAAAATGCAGATAAGTAAAAGATACTGATTCTAAGTATGTCAAGGTGTAGATAGTCTAGCCGAAAACATACAAAAGTCCGCTGTAAGTTGCTTTTTTAGTTATTTTGAATTGTAGTGGATGTGCGAGAAGATGGATAAATGGATATATATGGTAGGTGTGCAGGAACTTCTACATCCAATAAAACTAACAAATTGCGAACAGCTTACAGTTTTTGCCGCACTAAGTTGGCAGCTGTGTCTGGTGAGCAGCAAATGCAATGAATGTCAGTCCTCGAATGATGTGGCATGCATCAACCAGACCTCGTTTCACATGTGCTATGGTGGCATCAAACCAAATACGGCTCAGACCTTTACCTGTCCGGAAGGTTTAGTCTGCACGGAACAGCCGAATATTTGTTTCCAGCGCACCGAGACACCCTCTAGTTGTGGCGACACCAGCAGCTGTGGCCTGTGCAACAAGAACAATAAGTTTGCCTGCACCTCGTTCAACACGTTCGCCTTCTGTTATGGTGCCCCAACCCCCTCCACTGAGAATGGCACCTGCCCCACCGGACGATTCTGTGATGCCTCCAATGCAAATATTTGCGTCTCTAAAGCCACAGTTGACTCTATCATATGTCATCTGGATTAGATGATAGGATTACCAGAATGCATATCATTATCACTCATTTACTTCTATACAAGTATGTTACGCGAGTCTTAGTATTAAGATCGGGGAACCAAACCGGAACAAATATCGGTTCCGGTACGTCCCGAAACAACTATTGCGGTAAAAGATATACATATTTCGGCTTTTTCCTTTCGGTTCCGGTACAACAATTGAATTTAAAAATATCGTGGTTGTAAAACAAAAATATATTAACAGATTTGCAAATACATATGTACGTTCTATATGTACGTATTTCATCGAGAAAAACCTAACTTAAATTTTAAGTTTTTTTAATAGGTTGCAAAAAATGTATTTCGGTTCCGGTTTCAGTTCCGGTAACCAGAGTTAAACGGTTTGTTTCGATTAACGGTTCCGGTACCGGTTCCGCTATTATTTCCTGATTAAGATTCTTGATTCTCTTCAAAAATACGTCCGACTATAAGCAAGTATCTGACGCATTTTATACAATTTTGAATGGAACTGATAACAATAAACCCACATTTTTTATATAAATTTGCTTTATTGTATTCATATTTAATTGTATAAATACGAACAAATAAAAAATTCATAAAGAAGAAAAGGCTATAGGCGGGACCCCGACTGAAGGAATACCCGTTACATATTTTTAGGAACTTGTATTGTCTTAAAAATTAAAACTGCCGTTATATATAACCGATTAACAAGGATGATGGATACCAATAATAGAAAACGTTAATGGCAAAAGAAAAAAAACGGTGTATCTTAAAAATTGTACGTGTGGTTGATTTTCGCGATTTCCGGGAAACGGAAGGGGGCTTAACGAAAATATAAAGCAAAATTTTTCTGAGTGGGGCTTATAGAAGCTTGTTACCAGTTCTAAGCGCTCACAAAGATGGACATGACTATATCGACTCTGCTGTTAATGCTGATCAAGAAAATATGTTCTTTACAGGGTCCTGCTCCCTGTTACGTACATACATTTCAACAAACACAATATACTCTTTAACTTATTTTTAATGTAACGGATATATGGAAAATGTGTTTTCCTCTTAAATATATTAAAAATAAATCTAATCATAGTTTAAAGTGTTTACTTTCAGACTGATTAAAATTAATTATATCTATCACTACAGAATAATTTTTTCATTATACTTCATAAAAAGTACGATACTACGAAAGATTTTGCTGGTGTTGCAAAGATCTGATAAGATAAAGCCAGCTAAGTATTTATACGTATAATAATTTGCGATGGTTGCTTGTTTGCTATTTTTGTTGGCATACATATGTATGCATGTATGTATGTTATTATGTAAATAACCATCGAAGAGGCACTTTTTTAAGTGTGTTACTGAGTCCATGCACGATAAGTTCATGCAAAGGCGAATTTGCAGATGAGTTGAGTTTACAATACATTGTATTAAGATTCAATATATATAAACGGTATCACATTGAATACCATATCGTTTCCTGCTAAGATATCGCCAATCAATAACGATATATCGAAGCAAACTCCTACCTATTGTACAACTACAGTTCTCTTTCAAGTGAAAAAGGCTCTACCCTTAGCTTTTCATGACTGATGCTTTCTATTGAAAATAATAGGTTAAATAAACATCAGAAGATCTATAAAATGATTTATTATCTGTGAGCATATGTACATATTCTCAAAATCGAACTTTAGATTTATGTTATTGTACTATAAGTAACGATATTTAAATGCAAAATAATACTATATGTATTTAAAGCGTTTAAATTATAATGAATATATATATATATACAATTGTTATTGGATGGATAATTTAAAAGACACTAAGTTAAAAGTCAATAATTTTAACTGATATTTTCCGTTTTAATTCATAGGAATTTGTGTATAAAATGATACTCAAATTTTAAAACTGTAAATGCGTCCGATTTCAGTGGGTTTCGGCAACACTCTAAACGACAGTAATTCTGGCAATAACAGCGACCTGCGTCAGATATAGCAACAGTGACGCAACAGTGGCGTCGTTAACAACCGCGATAGCAGCGTTGACGGCTACAATAACAGCGACAGCAGCGTTGACAGCGACAGCGACGTTTACAGAGACAGAGACGTTGACAGATTCCGCAGCAGCAACTTTAACAGCGACGGCGACCAAAACAGTGACGTCAAGATTAACAGCGTTGGCGACTCCACCGCAGCGGCATCAATAGCATCGATTAACGAATTACAGATAAATTATAAATACGTTAGTTTTCAGAAGAATTGGTCTTGGCGTTCTTAAGAAATTATGAAATGAAAACCCGCATCTCTGAAAAAAACAAAAAGTAAAATATTTTTAAATTAATATAAGAATGCTCTACGATAGAAAACAGTGTTTTTTTTGTCATATATGATTAAAAAAATGTGCGTACGAAACGCTATATTTTTTTTGGCAGTTGCCTAGTTTAACAGCATCGTTATCAGAGACTGCAACGTTGACAGCAACAGCGACTACAGCAGCTACATTAACAGCGACAGCAACGTTAACAGCGACGCCGACAATAGCAGCGGCAGCAGCTTTAACAGCGACAGTGACGCGACGCTGCGGCTTGGGTGCTGTTAATAGTTAACAGCGCTGCTGTTATCGAGTTAAGCTGAACTCTGTAAGCAGTATGTTGATTGTGGTATGTTTCGTGAACACCACTTGAATTACTCTCTGCCGCTGCTGTTTTTGTTTTTGCATTGAGCTTGAACTAGTCACAATGTTGTTGATTTTGTTTCTTGTTATTGGCGAGAATTTTGCCGGTTGTATTGTTGATAAGACTCACAACGCATGCGCTCTCTCTCTATCTAGGGTGACCATGTTCCAATTCTGTTTTAAAATCTTATGAATAAAATGACGCTGGCAGCAAGGATGTGCACTAGTTTGGGTCATATTTAACGGGGAAATTTGAGGGGAAATATAGTAAGATTTGCCGAAAAAAAAAAACAGCTATGGAAATCCGATTTGAGACAAAACCTTGGATTCCATTAAAACTCTCAAATATTCAATCTGTGAGCTTAGTCGATAGATCTCGCGGCAATATGGATCTGTAAGTTAAGTTAAGATATCTAAAATAACAAAAAAAAATTTTAATGCTGAACTTTAGTTTTTATTCGATTCTTCTTTTGGCAGCTATAGAAATTCGATTTGGGTCAAATCCTTAAATTTCATTAAAGCTCCCAAATATTTAACCTGTGGGTTTAGTTAAATATCTTAAGTAATAATATAAATTGTTCATACCAAATGTTAATTTGAATTCGATTGTTTCGTCGATGTGTCAACTTTGACGATGAATTTGACCTCTTTTCAGTTGGTATTTCCCAAAACAACAACAACATTGTCATAAAAATCCCTGGAGATGTGTAATATTATCCTAATTTTAAGGAGTCAAAAGTGTCTTAAGTCCAAAGTAATCCAGTGGTGTAAAAACTCATTAAAAACAGTTGAATAAATATTTTAAACTCTCGCCTTTAATGCATTTACAATCTATAAAACTAGAACTATGTGGAATACAATGAGGCAATACATTATCACGGCATACCAGACCTATATAGCAACTCAAGCATATACGCCACCAGCCGTGTCACGATCGTGAGCTGCATTCACGTAGCTGTCGGCAGATCCGGAAGACAATGTGTTCTCGCCATTCTTCACGGATGCAGAACCAGCAGAAGTCGATCCAGCAGATACCAGGGCTGCCGGAGAACGTTCATCCAACAGTACTGCGGGAGATACAGCCGCTAACTTCTTGAGGACATAGGGAACGCGATTTACGACTGCATTGAAACCATGAATATTGTCGGCAGTGTAGGTCACGGTTCGTTTGTAGCCATCGGGATCGATGAGGCTGTAGGATCCACGGACCACATAACCATCTCGAGTCTCGCTGTGCTCCTTGATGTCGCCGGTGCTCTCATCATTTACGGCATAGTTAAAGCTATAGCTGGCCGGCGGAAAGATCTCTGGCTGACGTTGCTCGCGGAGCACAGGTAACGGTACAGGGAACAAGGCAGTTGCGGCAGCTTCGGAGCTTGTGACATCATGCAACACATTCGAGTTTGAGTCAGAGTCAGAGTCAGATTTTTGTCCGGAATAATCGTATCCCTTGGGTGTAGCCTCTGAGTTTTCGGCATTATTATGAGGCGTTTGATAGTTTGTGCGGTATTCCTCACTAGAACTGGAATCGTGCTGCTCCAGAGTATTGATGTCATTGGATGTCGCCGACACTTTCTGATTATTGTTATTACTAGAGGTTCTACTGTAATCGTACTCGGCACTCACAGCCCCGACCAATGCCAAAGTGAGCAGCATAATCTACAAAGGATACAATTGCGTTTTAATCATTGAATTGAGTCCATTTATTGATATCTCACCTTGAATGCCATCTTAATTTTGATTTGATGTGTGTTTTCTCCGTTTGTTTGCGCTTCACAAATTGTCAGCTAACTGTACTTTTAATTGACGCTACCCGATGTTTTTATACCTTAGCCACATTACCAATATTACTTAATATTGACCGTTATACAATATCATGCCTATCAATTGCTCCCATTGCTATTTCCAACACAAAATTGACCAAATGAAGAGATTACACTTTCGTTTTCTTCATTTTGTGTCGAGTTTTTGTGCTGCGTAAGCATTCCATCAATTGATCCAATTGGATGTCTGGGGCCGTGAATAGAGTAACAAACGAAGGCAGAACAGCGACAGCAGCGGCAACATCTCTTTCAATTAGACAAATATTTAAATTCGCCATTAAAATTGCAACTCGTTGTATGGCGTTGCCTTGTTTTTGGCAATTCATTTTGAAATAAAATAAAATAAAAATTAATTTTGATTTAATTAATTTTTTAGAGATTATAATTATAATTTTTTACTAACAAAAATTAAAGATTAAATATTTTAAATTAATATAATAAAAACTAATTACAATAATATATTTTACTTTTTATATAAAAGTTAAGCCATTACTTGCATTTTAAATGTTTCTTCTACTAATTAAATTAATATTAATTAAGTTTTTTAATTTAATAAATAATAATAACTATTTTAATTTAATATTTAGATCAATTTAAATAAAAAATAATTACAATATTATATTTTACTTTTTATATAAAAGTTAAACCATTACTTGCATTTTATATTTTTAATTTAATTTCTGTCAATTTTTATAATACCAATTGAAAATAAAAATTAAGTTCAAATTACTTTTGAGCCGAGGGAGCCAGATCATATATCTCCCTAAGGCAACTACTGTTTAATATAGTGTATTGATTTGAACCAAAATTGTTCCGATTGTAAAAGACCATCCCTAATGCATATTCTGTTCATTTGGTTAGTTACGGCATAATTTTTTTTATAAAAATGGAAATATGATAATTACTTTTAATTTTAATATTGAAAATAAAAGTTTGTCATGTTTTCCAAATTGCCGTAAAAAATAAGGTATGTGTATTTTGCCCACTCTTCTTAGAGGCTATATTGGGCTTAAATTTGTTAAGCTCATAAATATTATGTATTTGCGGTCCCGGATTTTTTTTAAGTTGAAAATAAATTTATGGAGACCAATTCTTGCTGCTCAAAAAATATATCTGAAAAGTTGAACGTTCACTTAAATTTGTGTTCTGTAAATGTTATTTTTTAATGTTTTTCCGCAATTTACATTAAAATAAAGTGCCCAGGGAAGAAGCTGATCTGGTAACTCCGAACCGGAATAGTGTGCCGTACTCAAAGAAGCAGCTTAAAGTGAGGATGATGTTCAAAACAGTAGTGCATGACAAATTCATCATGCAAATGAGTTGGGTCACACTGAGCGTGCCTCTGCCTTTGAATAAAAAGTGCCTAAAATAAAACTCGAAACCGGTCGTTGACTATTGTCTGAGTTTTTGCTTGAAGCCAGCATCAAAACAGAATGCGACTGCAATAATAACTTAGACGTTGGGAAGAACACAACGTCTCGGCGCTATGACAGCAACGGCCAAGGCGAAAACAATACCCAAGTTGAGGTCCAACTACAGTTGGCAATTGCGCGGGCAGCTGCATCTGTTGACGGGATTCATTGCCGGATTTGTGTGTGCCTTTATGCTGCTTCTCTGCATCTACGATGTGCGCAATGGAATCAACTGTTGGCCCACAAGCAGCAGTAGCATTAGCTCGGCAGCAACACTGCGATTAACCCCGCAAGTGGAAGCGGAGCTGGATTTGAAATTGGCGCCAACTCGAGTACTTTGTATGGTGTTGACCTGTCCAGAGTATGTGGAGCTCTATGCTCAGCATGTGGCTGCCACCTGGGGCAGACGCTGTGGCAAGCTGGTGTTTGTCAGCAGCGAGAACTATGAACCGTTGGGCGTGGTCCAAGTTGTGGAAGTCGAGGGAGGAACCTATCACGATCTATGGAATAAAACGCGCGAGGGATTCCGACATGTGTGGCTGGAGTATGGAGAGGAATACGATTGGTTTCTCAAAGCCGACGATGACACGTGAGGGCTGGGCAACTAAGCTTTTATTTTAAATAAAAATTGCTAACTAAAACTCTGCTTCTTTATAGCTATGTCATCATGGAGAACCTACATCACATGCTCAGCGCCTACGATGCAAATATGCCGCTCTACTTTGGCTATCAAATGAGACGCTACAATGTGGTAAGTGATTCTATAAGTTTTGTTCAACTCTTACCTCATCTGCTAATTAACCTATCATCTTGCTTGCTTTAACTCAAAAGCTGAAAGATTTGCATTTTAATATTCAGAAAACATTTGCTTACCTGTCAACTTAATTGAATTATAACATTTTAGATAGGGGAATACAAATTGGGATTCTGCAAATAACATATTTTATTTTTTAAATTGACTCGTTATTGCACCTTCTTAACTGGTGATGTTTTAGTTATCGGTTAGGTTTAATAAGTGCGAATTATTTATTGATCATCAAAATTATCTATACCACAATTGTACTAACATATTGTATCAAGGTAATGAGTGAAGTAGTATATACTGAAAATAATGTTCGGACTAGTGCACTAATTTATAAGGATACCCGTGTAGCACTACGAAATAAGAATCAAATTAAATTTATTTAATATTTTTTTTTGTTTTATTGTCTTTAATTTTATCTAAGCTTGATATTGAAAATGTGGAAAAATAATAATAATAGAACAATATTTATTAATTATCTTATACAAGTTAAGAATCATGTTATTATAAAAAAATGTTACCGACTTGAAAAATCAAGGAGAATAATATAACAGGGCTACAGCCATGTTTATATTATTTATCTAATAAAAATATTTGTAAATTATACGTATTGATAGGAAATACAATTGTATCGCCAGCTCAACGCAAATGAAATTAAATTAGTTTAACCGTTATTCGAGATATTGAAAGTGAATTTAACCACGCGAAATTAATATTTTATTATACAAGAATAACCCGTTCGTTGTTGAGTCTCTGATTATATAAAAAAATTAGTCGTTTCTTGTTTAATTAGCTTGCTAATTAAATAAAAGAAATATCATTAAAAACCTAGATATTGCCGGCATATATTCATCTTTATTCAAATCATAAAACTTGTAGCAACAATGCCAATTGCCAAAGAGCAAATGGAACTGACGTTAGTCATTTTGTCCGTCTGTCAGTCAATCAATGGTGAATCACAGCGTCTGCAATTTTAGCTAATGGTCAGTTGTCGTTAGGTCGTTGAGTTTTGTTGTCATTGCACACAGAAACTTACACGCACACTGTACAGAGAGACCGCTCCCCAAAGTCGCATTTGCTGTCATTTGTTTAACTTCTCGCATTATTCTTTAAACATTTTGTAGCAAGCCAACTACAAATAATTGGGCAATAGCGCGCAGTTTTGTACAACTGGATAGCACAGTTAGACCAAGACACCGGAACGATAAATAGTCGCAAACGCAATTTGAACAGTTAATAGGACTTAAATAAAAATTAAAATATGTAGTCCAAATGTAATTGGCTATGCCGGTTTCGACAAAGAATCTGAATTTAATTAAAAAATTTATTTATTAAGGGTTTTTATTTATTTGTATGAATATATTCTAAAACTATTAGCCACAATACCAATAAATTGAATAAACAAATATTTAATGAAGTTTTCAACATGCTAAGAATTATTCACTTTATTTGTAATTTAAACATATATATGTATATATTCTGATGTTTAATAAAAATGTTTGATTGAATCGGCGATGACTTTTGATAGCTCGTAAATACATATATAAGCATATTATACCTCATAAAGCAAGTTATAAAACAAGTATCCAACTATTCAAGCTCACACCACAGCAGGTGGCAAGGTTGTGTTTTTTTACCTATAAAAATTGCACTAAAAATAATCATTTTTTTATGTTTGCCAACAACTTTTATAAATTGTTTTTCACACGAATATTTTTTATGCTATTTAAAATTTCTTTGATTTATTATGGTGATTATATTACTGACTATTTATAAATGGCTTTGATTTTGCTTTGGCTGCGAACTGCGCATCGTTTTTGTCTTTTAGACAAGTCAATTAGCATATGTTGAATTATCTGCTGAGAAAACTTTATTATAGATACATATATGGCATTTATAAGGCAACTCCCAAATATTTTTGTTTTGATTTAGCCGCTAAGAAATTTGTAGATAAGTATAGAACATAACTGTCACTCGCTTCTTTGATAATTTACATTGAAAAGAAAACGAATTAATTTAATCTGCAAATGTCAACTTAATTGATATTAAAGCCGCGCTTGCTCACATTGTAATTATTCTTGTATTTTACACATCTTATACCATTATGAGGCCCGCGACAAAAGGCCTTGAAAGTAGCTTAAAATACTACCCATTAGATAAGTTGTAATCGTCGCGCTTGACAGGTTATTATGCTAAATGCTCTAAACCATAACTAACTACATGAACTAACATGGACGTATTCGATGTTTTTTCGACTTTGATGTGCCTATTTGTAAAACTAATCTGAAATTTTTGTGAGGAATTTGGCTGCTTTAATCAAATATCAATGGTGGGTGTGGTGAACAACTTTTAATATTAAACTAATAACAGCTACCAAACCCAAAATTTTTATTTTGTTTATAAAAATAAATGGTTCGGTTCGAAAAAAAAATAATTACATAAATTGTATGGTTTTCTAATATTACGCAATGATTTGAGACCTCGGATTAAAATAAGTCATATTTAAATCTTCATCAAAATTAGATATACGTCTATGAAATTTATTATATTCATTTAACACATTTTAAATTTAATATATTACTACAAATTGTGTAGAGATAATACTGAAGACACATTTTCTGCTCTTTTATGCTTTTCTCTAGCATTTAAAATAAGCAGTTCTACTTCTTTCCTGAAAATTGAAAATATATATGTTTTAAATTCGATATAAAAAATGTATTCTTATTATTTCTCATGTAGAGCTACATGTCTGGTGGGGCTTCTTACGTACTCAGTCGCGAGGCATTGCACCGATTTGTGACGCAGGCTTACACTTCCGATAAGGTCTGTCCAGGAGCTAAGAAGATGGGAATTGAGGATTTTTATATGGGAATTTGCTTGCAAAATGTGGGCGTACATTTGATCGACTCTACACGGGCCCTGCCCGATGATGACAAGCCAAGGTTCTTTCCCCTAGATGTTGAGAATTATTTGTACAATAGTAATACCAGTATACCAGATTGGCTGCTAGAGATGAGTGTCTCAGAAGTATATACAGTAAGTAGTGATAATCACTTCTTAAATAATCCGCATAATAATCATAATCCGCAGGGCAACGATTGCTGCTCAAACTATTCTATCGCCTTTCATTATACCAAACCGGAACGCATGTATCTATATGAATTTTTGGTATATCACTTGCGTGTTTATGGGCAAAAGTATGTGGAACAGTTGCCCAGGCGATGGACATTTTCTGAAATTTTGGAAATGTTTCCTCTAGAAAACAATTCGGATATCAAAGACTTGACGCAAATGCCAGAAAAACCGGATAATTTTTAAAACAATTTTAGATTTAATTTTTGTATTCGAAGGCCATTGCAGCTTGTACGCCGTAACCTATATTAGGCATAATATTTTATATTGTATCTAATTATAATAATAATAATAATAATTTGTTTATAAAATTATTTTGTTAACTAGTTTTAAAATTTTATATTTGTTTTTTAGATTAGTTTAAATAGTCACTGTCAAACTGTGCAGAAACAAAAGACTTAGGCAACAAACTTGGTGAAAACAATCTAAAAGCTTTAGCATACTTTTAGGTGGTAAGCATTTTTTAAAGAGTTGACAGCCCTGACTGCTATACGATTAATTTGAAATAATTATGTATAAGTTGATTTGTATATTTTTACACATTATTGTGCGAATGTGTGCTTCAATTTGAAATTTTATATTTGGATTCTAACTTATTTTAGAAGATTTGTTTTAGCTTCTGTCGGTTATTGCATTTGTAATTAGATAAGATAAAAGTAATGATCGATATCCGATGAGCCGCAGTCTATTGTTGTCCCTTCGTTTGACTCACACAGTACTTAGTTGAACTTTGAACACTTAGACCATAGATCGATCGATCACATGCTCATGCACGCGTTCACGTTATATGCAATTATACATACATAATATAGCCACTAAAAAGTTAACTAAATAAAAATGTTTATAATGTTCCATAATTGGTGTTTAGTATGTTATATTGTTATTATGTTTTCTTTTTGTTATTTATATAAATTATTGCAATTGCCTTGCTATTTCAGTAAGTATTTAATTAATTGTGCAACGGCTGCAAAAATAAACGAGTTAGCAACAAGAAGCCGAAGCTTCAACGCCATTGCGATTCAATGAATCATTTGCCGCCAAAAATGAATCCTTCAACGCGATGCATTCTTGCATGAAGGGCTTACTCCGGCAAATTGCTTATTAATTTCATTACCAAAGTCAATGTCTAGTATCCCGTTTCCCCTCAACAACCTACCTTACAACTTGCAAGTCAAGCCAAGCTAATTAAATACAAAATCACGTACGCATGCTCAGTAGGCCGCAGTCTCTTTCTTAATTGAGATGTTTGAGTAAGCTTTTTAAGGTAAAATTGCGTTAGATTTATATTAATATGTAGCTATACGTATGTATATAAATAAATATATTTGGTGTACAATTCAATTGGCTGCGGTGTAGAGCAGCATGCTAGTTCAATGATTTAATAAGTGAAAGGTAATCGCTCGAGTTAAGTTAGCCATAAGCTCAGTCTGTTAATGGACCTCTTAATAGGTGTCATTGAACACAAGCTTTGAGGAAGAGATTACTGTATGAGGCACTCCTTGGAATGGGAAGAGCACTAGGTAGATCCACAAGAACTTTATTTGTTTTTTTCAACTTCTTGTTTACTTATTGGTCTATTTCAAAGTATAAATCTTAAACCCTATATAATCAAATTGACTTAACTTATGAGGCATACACAAAAATTGTTTGCTAACAAGCTAAGCAAACAGCTACCGATTGTAAGCTACAGTTAAGTAAGTTAGTTAACTCAGTAAGTTAACATTTATCTCCATTTCAACGACCGTCGACCGTCCACCGTCGACCGTCATACTGTGCGTATGCGCAATGTGCGTTCGCTATGCACTGCATTCAATGGCGGCGCGTGTTCCATTTTGTGCCGACACACGCTACACACAAGTGAGCTAAATTGTTGTTGCTCTCGCTCTTGTTATTGTCACCTGTCTGATTAATATTTTATAAATCTTTTTTTCTCTGTTTCTTTTAACATGAAATTGTGCGTTGTCTGTCGTCGTCGTTGTCGTTGTCGAGTCATGGCTTCTAGTTAGTTTAGGAGCAGCTTGTGACCTTCGCCGTTGTCAAATGCGAGCTGTGAGCTGTCCAGCTCTCGATTTGCAAGCCATTAAATATTATAGGTACACACATACATACAGTCATTAGATTTTTGTAAGTTGAGTTAAAAAAGAAAAAAATAAAGAAATCCAATTTCAAATTGAATCAAAATCAAAATCGAAACTATAAAAAATCAATTACTCAGCTATGCGTAGCCATGTCGCCATTCCCTTCTCTTCCACTCTCCCTTCAATCTCCCTCTTTATCTCACTTTTTCGTTATTGCGCCAATTACTTCATTTGATTTTATTTATTTAGTTTTTTTTCTTTATGTCACTTGCTCTGGCCACGCACTTAATTTTTTCTGTGAAAGTTGTTAATACTTTGGCCGAGTTAAATTATTTAATAAATAACAGCGTAACAACTTGTAGCTGCAGCTAATTTATATCTTTATATCGATTCCCAGATAAATGTTGTTAAACATATTTTATACCCTTCACTTTTTGGTGCCAACACTTAACATTCTGATGTCTGTTGTTGTGAGTTTTCGCTTTGCGTGGATTGTAGAATATTTTGAAGTATTTGCGCCAACTTGAGAATTGGCTTGCCATAATTAGTACAATAGACATATGAGAGATACTGAGATAATTTTCTAATGGTTTATTGCTCTGAAGAGAATACAAAATGTTTATACACAAACTTTTATTTACTATATTATTTTCATTTGTATAAATAATTACAATTAATATAATTAATGTTGCCGTTGAATGTTTTGTATTAAGAATAATATTTCCAGATGAAATATAGTTAATAAAAATTATATTATTAATAGCGAAAGAGAGTATATCAATTGCTTAAAAAATTATATGTCTTAAATTAATCTCATTGGCATTTTCTTAAAACTTGTTTATCGATTTCTTTCATCACGGTTTCTGCTGTCAAGTGGTTGACCAAAGTGCACAATTTAATCATTATTTTCTCAAACGTTTAAAGATAATGCAAAGACGATATTTTATGTCAATTTTTCTATGAGTATGTCAACAGCTTTTTTCTCGATCTGGTCGAATGCCCCTTCCCACCTGACGGTACTTGCTTCCCCTTTGTCTATCGCACATGCATGCTGTGCAGCTGTGCACATTAAAATCAATTAAAATTCTTATTTATATTTTTTTCTATTCTCGATGCGCCTAACAAGTGCAACGTGCAGCAAGCGCATCTATAAATATTTATTAATGTTCGATCGTTCAAAAAATCAGCAACTAAATACTCGTTCAAAAAAATTACAAAGAATAGCAAAAAATTGTATGCACAAATTGCACACGCATTGAAATTGAAAGACATTCCTGGCTATCAAGTGCACTTCAAAAAGACGAAACATTTTATCAATTGCTTGGGAATTGCTTTGAGTTACGGCTTAAAAAAAAAATTATTTCGTGTTGAATTGCCATTAACAATGAAAAACATGCTGGTATGAGAATATCTTAGTTTAGTTTAGAACTCGCTATGTATTGCACTTAGATAAGTAATTAAATTAATTAATTTTTATGTGCTGTCGATAGTCGGTTCTTGACATTTTTTTTAACTACATATGCGTGCGCAGTAGCAACTTTAGCTTTATAGGTGAATCTGAAATTAGATATGTTCAAGGCCGTTCAATAGAGTGTGCATTTTAAGTTAACTCAGTTAAATCGCATTGCTATCTGTATTTCAGGTATTGAATTGTGCATATAACACTTATGACACATATTCGATATGCTTAGTCTTTTAACTGATATAATGCAGAAAATTTTATGGTATAACGAATTATATTTGAATAAATAAACTTTACTATGATACTCAATAATTTTTACCTCGTTTATCTGACTGTTTGGGCTTGATTTAATAATTCGAAACTGTTAACTGCTTAGTATATTTAAATTATTCATAAATTGGTCGAGATTATTATAAAGGCAACCTTAATATATATTTGAAATAATTAAAAAAAAAAGGTTAACATTTATAAATCATTATTATCATTATTATTTTTTATTCCAAAAATGGACCGCTTAATTTGAAAAACATTATTATTATTTGATAGGCTCGGTATAAAGCTCGAGAATAGTGAGCTTACTATTCCTTTGTTAAAAAAGGAACTTTTTTCTACATATAATTAAATTATTGCACGCAATTATTTTATAATGTTAATTTGTTCATACTATTATTTGCATGTAAATATTTGTGGCCTGAGGTTCAAGTTGAAATATCATGATCGTAAATCTTCCTTAACAAGTCGTTAAAAGAGTTAAGAACTCATCAAAAACCGAAATGTTTGAGTAAATTTACATAGTATACAGCTGATGGGGGCTTGAATCAATGACTTTGACTACTTAATTATGTATGTGGCTGAAGAGCGTGTAGGCCTCTTCAGAGTTGGGCGCTCTTCTCAGGGCAGATGAGACCAGCTTAAGATGCATACTCTTCAGTTTTCTCTTTGGATAGATCAGCAAGGTTTGGCGCTCTTTTGATTAAATGGCCAGTTGATAATGCCCACACAAAAAGTGTGTGTTGGATTCCTGTGGGAAACATTGACATGGCAATGATTAATACGACACGTTGTCATGTCGAAAATGACGGAACTCATTTAGAGGCGGACATGGAGACGGATCAGGGGACCTACACAGCGCTCAGGTCCGCCACACAAACGAAATGGAGCATAAACCGTACATTGGTCGGCATGGAAGTGGGGAGGTGTGCAGAGAGTCAACTAATAGAGAGCGCGAGCGCTGTCGACCGGTTTCTTGAGAGAGCAAAGAGGGGGCGATGATGGATTTTGTGATGTGCTCCCTGGGACCAGCTGAGGTGCCAGCCGCACAGCTGAGTTTCAGTATTCAACGAACTCTTGGCCGCTGCGGACGTTAGTGCTCCTCCTGCTGCATTAGCAAATTGGTGAGAGAGACACAGAAAGAGAGAGAGAGACGTGTGTGACGGGATCGCTCTCAGTTCGTAGTGAGAGTGAATGTGAAACGTGTCGCGCATGCGCTGTTGTTGTTGTTATTATTGCTGTTGTTTTTGCTTCTGCCTGTGACTGCTCCATTCGGTTTCGTCTTCACCGTTATTATAATTTGTGTGCTGCGCGTTTTTATCTATGCAAAGTGACAAGCGAAGTTATGTGGATGGCAAATTGTTGAAATTGTTTGTCGAAAATTGCAAACTGAAGAAAAAACAAGAAACTATAGAAGAAAATGAAAATATGTACATACTCCACCCTCTGCAATGTGTGTGCGTTTTTCATGTTGTTGCTTTTTTTCATTTAATAGTCTTTCAGTTGTTGTTGCTTCTTTGTTGTGTTGTTGCTTTTTTTGGGTCGTCGTTCGTCGGTTGGCCATCTGCCATCTCTTTTGCACGCACGCAAATTCGGTGGCTTCGGCTCGTCTTTCGTCTCTTCTTTGTTCGCGTGGAGCTTCGTCTTCTTGTCTGTTGCTTATGTACGTTTTTCGTTCGTGAATATAATTTATATTCGTGTTTATTTTTGTGGCTGCTGCGGCTTCTTCTCATTCCTTCACCTCTATTATCTTCCTAGTCTTTGCCTGATCAATGCAACAACTACAAAAGCTTACAAAAACAAAATTGACAAAATTTACTTGTCGGTTGCTCAATTTTTGCGATGGTTAAATAATACTAAATATCACCAAAGTATAAAATAAATACCAAATTCAGAAATTAAATAAACGGAAGTAACAAGTAACGGTTAACAAGTGTGAAAAAAAAAATACTTGTCAATGTCGGGAAAATAAGACTGTTGCCAAGCGGATAACGTCGGCTTTCCGAGAGTATTTGGATCTGTGAAAGTTTAGAACTAATTACATTGTAATTGTGCTACATAGCTTCAACTTATCTGTATAACTGCCATAAAAGTGAATTGAAATTGGAGGCATTTAGCAGATTTTTTAGTCAGTAATATCTCTTGCTTTTTATTAGACTAGCCTACAACTTTTTTTTACATGTATTTTCATAGCAATTATTATTTGATACATTTTTTGGAATACAGACCTCAGTTTTTACATTTTCTGATTTCTAATGAGGTATCATGATTGGTGTTCAAATTTATCTGCTGAGCTCTCCCATTGTTTTAATATAAACAAACAAACTTAAAATTAAAATTGTAGAAATTCTAAAGGCAAGATAATTTAAATTATTAAATTTAATTTATTTAACATAATAATGATATTTTTCTATTATTTTTTTTTTTAGAAAAACAGCAATAAAAATTTATAATATTTGAGATAAATTTTGAAATACTCATTTTATTACAAGTTAAATTTTTTTACTGTATAAATCTTATTTATCATTCTTATCAATTAGACTTAAAGACTGTGTAAATATTATAAAATAAATATTTAATAATTATCAGAGAGCACGTCAGGTAAATTTTGGTAAAAAAAAGCCGCCCAATTCAACCTTTATCTGTCTATGGTTTAGCCGCGTAATTTTTCTTTACATTCCATTATAATTATCGCGTTCAACTCTTCCACGCTTTCTTGAGTTTCTGTAGCTCATCGCTTGACTCTCTTCCCCCCACCTCTTTGCGTTTTGTTATAATTTCTAAACAAATGCCACTGGAGAAATATTGTACTTACTTACGGTTCATAAGTATTTTGAGCTCTTGGGTGTCTTTTTTGCTTTATGACTTCGTTAATTTTGCTGGGATGATTGTTGTTGTAAATTATATTGTTAATTGTTTACAGTTGTGCAATGGGTTTTGTTATTTTTCTTCTCTATGAATTTTTTATTGCTTTGTTGTCTTATGCTGTTGGTTTTTCGGCTTCTTTCTCGACGTCTCGACTATTGTCGATTATGACTAATAGACGTTTGTCGGTTGTCGGTTTTGTTTGTAAGCTTGCAGAAGGTCAATTGTTTTGTGGGTAATTCCGTTTATTTTACTTATATATCTGAGTTTTTTTTTTTAAACTTTTTGTGGGTTGACTTGCCGATTATTTTGCTGTACACATTGCATTAAAAAAACGCGTTTTTTCTGCTTTACTTACTTTATGCAATATAATTAATTTCAAACATTAACGAACCATTTCGTCATTTACTTAAGCCTTTTGTATAGTTGATTTTTTTGGTGTGGTAGTTTTTTAAGGCACTTAAATATATTTTTCCTTTAAGTTTATATTTATCAATAATGTTTTAACAATTATGGAAAATACAGCTTAACTGAGTTATATCGGTATTTTGAAAATTCCGTACTTTATCTTCTTTTTGTTATCGACGATTATTTTAAAAATTTTTAGAATTGTTGGAAATTTATTGACAACTGTGAAAATTTTATGTAAATACATACGTGATATTCCATCAGTTATAGAAATCGTTGTCAAACAACAGTGAATTTAATAAATAATAATAAGTCCACCATTTTACATCTGTATTAATATATATGTAAAATTTATTACAAAACAAAAATATACAAAATATTCGAGCGTGTTATGCTAAACTAAATTAACTAAATAAAGTAATAAAAAAAATACATTTAAAAATCAATTTTAGTGCCACACGAGTCACGACTGTTTTGTTAAATCCGCCGGCAGTTATAAATACAATTCGAAATGAATCAGAGTCGTTAATATAAATTTTGTCATTTGCAGTGCTAAATAGAATTCCCTGGTAACGATGAGCAAGCATTGAAAATTGCACACGTGTGTTAATCAGCAGTCAGCCAATGTGGCGTGTGATAATACAAATCTATTCGAATATAATGCAAAATTAAGGCGCTCCAAGTGATCGAGCGAGTGAGCGACCCCCTTCAGTGCTATACATAGTTTGTTTAATTAATTTCACAATACAATTCGCAAGCCAACGAATTTGTTTATAACAATAGCAGTACTTGGCAATCAATATGAGTGTTCCAAGCGTGCCCCAACAGCGGGCATCACCAACAACAAAATCCACAAATCAAACAACAACTAAAACCCAGGACAGCTGGAGACTACATCGAGGGCCCAGGGCAATTGCCCCTCACAGCACCCATCTATTGTTGCTGATTAGTCTGGGCCTCAGTCTGGGCTTTGTGCATTGTTATGGTGAGTACTTTTTTGCATATGTCTTAACAAATTCAATTAGGCTAAGTTTCATAGAGAAAAGCATGCTCACCAAGGCTGTCTTGATGAGAAACAAACTTTAAAAACTATTCGCAGGGAATCAAACCGAAACAAATATCGGCTTCGGCTTCGGTTTCGGAACGTTTCGAAACAACGGTTCTATTTCGGCTTTTTTCCTTTGGTAACGGTATCAGTACCGGTACAGAAATTAAATTAAAACAACAAATAGTTAAACGTTATATAACAAAAATATACTAACAGACAAACCCAACTTAAATTTAAAGGTTTTTTTTTATAGAAAGCAAATTGATATACATATAGAAAACAATAAAGAAATTTGGGAAAAGTGTACCGAAAGCGTACTGGTACAAGCGTTTCGGTATTCGGTTCTTATAAAAACATTTATTTCGGTACAGTTCCGGTTTCGTTTCCTGTACTCAATATTAAACGGTTAATTTCGGTTAAAGGTTTCGGTATTATTTCCTGACTATTCGAATGAAAATGAGATTAAATCACAAGGTGAAAACTTTTAAGCTGCTCATACAAGGACTAAAATATGTATGGTATATTAAATTAATTGTAAAGGATTAATTCTTGGGTTCACTCCGAAACAAATTCACGAACTCTGTACTAACTATAAGTAGGGGATATTAAATTACAAACATATTCAAAAGCTTACTGAGCTTGCAATTTTCAAAGCTGATCACTTTTTCGCAGTACCAGAAATTTTAAAATAAATATACTAGTTTAAGTACAGAGCAATCTTGAACCTATCCCAAAATGTACTTGTTTCTAGTACAAAATATTGTCATATTTTATTTCATTTCAATCTTAAAGTAAAACATTTGTGTATCTTTATCCAAAATCTCAAAAAATATTTAAATACCATTTAATATTGGTGTTTTTTGTTGTTTAGCGACCTATATATTAAGTGCTGACCTAATTTTAGGATGATATTTATTTTTGAGTGTATTATCGATAAGTATTATTTATGAACTAAAGACAAATAGAGTAACGTTGAGCTCAAGAAAAGTTAAATATTAAGCATCAAACTGTCTATAATATTATTTTATTTCAATGTAATATACCTTGAACTATAATAATGTTTGACTAATGCATATTGTTTTAAAGCTGTAGACAAGAGAGTTCGACGAGTCTTTAACCAAATAACAACGGAATGGTTATATTCGGTGTTTTTCTTAAATAGAAGAGATTTTATAAATATTAAATTAAATTAAAAAAATATTTTAAGTAATTTTATTTATTGTATGAAAGGTACCAATATTTAAATTGAAATTAAAATATGGGACCTCAAAATAACGGATAAAATCAATCACGAGATGGTTTATTATTTAAATTGACATCGACAACTTATTATTATATAATTTTCAAGTGTAGCATATATTCAGTTGTGTCAGTATTTTGAACATATCTCTTATTTAAACCAATTCGAACTGTTCTATCGAAATCAACTTTCTTTCATAGCACTATTAACAATTTAATAGACACATTCGAGGTGCTAACCAATCAGTGAAACGAAAACAAAACGCAAGTGCTAATGGGATACATAATGAAATTGGCAAAGAAAGGAAAACAAAACGATGGGACGAAAGTATTTGCATACGTTGTTTTTGTGTGTGTAAGGGGGGAGGGGTTGACTCGAAGTGTGATCCAATGTTTAACTTCCCCATACCAAACGTACCACATGTGGTGTCAGGGGTGAGAGGGGAAAGAAGGAAATACAATGGTTAATATTTCACATTGTTTGCAATAATTTCATTACGATGAACAACAAAAACAGCAGAAAAGGCAAATGATCTGTTGTGCATAAATCAAATGATTGGCAAATATTTCAAGCAAATCAAACGATCCATGATATTTTAGAGAGGAAGGCGACACGGAGGGCAGAGGTTAACAACTAACCGAAGTAACCAGTAACCAGCCCAAACAATCAGGCAGCCAAGCAGCTAGCTGGGTTGTTTGAACGTGCGTTGACATTTGACTCAACGGTGCTCGATGCTGCCACGCCCACTAACCGTTTATTCAACATCATACGTGACCGGCTCCAACAGTTAGACATCTTAGAATCTATTGCCCCCACCCGAGACGACTGCTCAGGAAATACTGGTACTCGTACCCGTACCCGTACCCGTACCCGTACCCGTACTCGTATTAATATGAATAATAAATTACCGACACCGTCGTTTATCGGTCAGTTGGAGGCACGAGATCTTGGCATGTCTGCCGATATGCTGTCAGTCATAGAAACAGAGGGGCATTGTCTAGACTCTAGACTGCAAGCTGTAGATCTCCTCACGAGGATGACGTCAAACAGTCGTTAGCTCGGTTTATTGTGCTATTATGATGCGTTTATTTGTTGTAATTACAATAAATTTAACTCAGCAATCGCTTCAGGTGATTTGTATTGTCTAATTATACGGGAAGTTTACAGCACAAATATATGTATATTTTATTATATTCTCTAATTTTAAATATTCCTAACGTAGAAACGTAATAAAAAAGTCTTGTTTTTGTTAATTTAAATTTTTATTGTAATTAAAACTTCATTGGCGGTTTTGTGAAATATTATTTAAATCCAAGTTGGTTATTATAAGTCATTAACTTTTTAAACAAAGTTCTTTCATCCTCCATTTATGAAAAATCCCAATAATTTTATAAATTATGATAAGAGATCTCAAGCTTGTACAAAATCAGACAGTTTTTAAGTATTTATCATACTTAAAAGGGGCTTTACCACAACCACCATAATTATTTCAATTAGTTTGAAATTCTTCTGTCATTTTATAAATTGCCATTTGACCAAATAAAATCACTGTAATTATTAAACATATTAAAAAATTTTTTTTTCAAATAGTTTTCAAGTTGTTAGTGGAAAGTCGTTGCCTTCGTTTACAGATTTGATTTAATTATTTACATTTATGTTAAAATATCCAATATTGGAGATTTTAATTAAACAAATGGCATTTTGATTAATGAAGTTAAAATGCCAAAAATCAAAAAAATATATTTAGCAGCCAAGCAAAATTCATGAACATCGTGTAAGCAAAATACTTTAAATGAAATAAATGCTCGACTTGTGTTCGGTATCATTTTGTCTTTTAGGAGCGACTGCATTCTTAGCCATCAATTTGGACTCTGACTACTTTTTCTCGTTGTCTAATTAAAGCCGCAAAAGATGAAAAAGAATTTTTGGGCTTCATTAAGCTTTTAATTTTAGTTTGGCGTCGTCTACCTGCACCTGGGATATATGGATGGTGTTAATTGATTTTAGATAAAATTAAGTCATGTGCGCATTTTTGCCAACTCTCAAATTGGCAACCAATTAACAGCTAACAAATAGATTTCATTGTCTTTTTATGTTTTTATGTTTTATGTGTCAATGAATTGAAAACTTATTTGTGGCGCCTCGGACAAATTGATTGGGTCAACTTTTTAAAATTATTTAAAGCTTCATTACTTAGTTACATTAATAAACTGATTGTATTACTTGTTAAGGCCAAAAATCACTTGATGGCATAAGCTATTTAATAGATCGATTCAAGTGATCACCATTCAGCCAATTCTCAACTTATCTGAGTATGTTGAAAATAATTAAAAGTGTTTGGTAAAACCTAAAAAAAAATGTTTTCTATTATTTATTTACTACAAATATGTATTATTGCATCTATTTTTTTTTTATTCTTAACCATACTTAAAAAGCTGTACTAAAAATACATTTGATATATATAATTTGAAGTAGCTTTTAAATATGACTTAACTCCTTTACAGTGTTGCCAGTTTAGTTTATTGTATGCTTAGTGTAATATATTTTCAAATTTTTAAAGGGTTCACAATTTTAAGAAAACCGCCAATAATATTGCCACCTTTTCCAATTCGGGGAGGTTTGGTTATGTCATGATGAAATTATACAAGTTAAAGGACTCACTTACCACAGGCCTCATTTTCCGATCCAATTTTATTCATCATGAGATAGTTGTTAACAAACTTCTCTGTCTGTCAAAATGCTCTCAGTAATATTGGAAACAACCCCAAGAAAGTGCGGGGCTGAAACAGAAGAAACATTCTGTGGCAAAAGTTTGTAAATTTTAGGTAAAAAGGTTTAACCCAAAAAAATGTTCCACACATAAACACAATACGTATAGTAATTACAGTATTCATGTATACACTGTGATGTTACAGCCCAAGTTATTTTGCAATATAAGATCTAATCACCAAAAGTCACGCATTAGCTTAACAGATGAAAGTAAAACATGCGACAGCACAAGCAAATCAAAAGACTTAGAAAACAAACGTGAAATTGTTGACAATTGATCGAACCCGAAACGGAATAAAATTAAACAAACCGACAATCGTTTCAACCGTATACAAGTATATGAAACTAAGTATATCATATTTTATTTGGGGGGAATCCGTGATGTCGTGCATGTTTACCCCCAAAAACACAAATCGGTCGAGTCAGTCCGATCAGTCAGTGCTGTGAATCAGGTGTTTAGTCGCTGGCATTCCAAAGCCACCAACGCAATGTTTATTCAGATATATATATGTACAAATGTATATACGTACGTGGGTCATCCAAAATGAACTGAGTCTTCCGTTGAGTCTTCTCTCTTTCTCACTCTCACTGTGTAACTACTCCTCTGATTGCTGTTGTTGTTTGCTAGCTACGTTTTTGGTTAACCGGATCTGATTCTGAAGATTGTTGCTTCAGTGCTGTGTTGTTTAAATATAGTCTCAGGTCTCAGTTGCTGTTGCCATCTATCATTCCAAACACATTCACACTCACACCAACACACGTGCGGCAATGCTCTCGAAATGGCACAAAATACAGTCATGCTGTGTTGTTGCTGTTGTTGTTGTTACTGTTGCTCTTGCTTATGCCTGTCAACGTCATGATTTTAATAGTTATTTTGTCCAAACAAAAATATTTTGCGATTCTTTTGTTTTATCATCGAGTTAAAACGTTTGGCATTTCAAGTGCGCTACATACAAGTATAATTATAAAAAAAGAATTCAATTGAATTCGAATTTTTTCGTTAATTGAATTTATTGTATCCAATTACGATTTTGTTTCATAGCGCCTTTTGATGCAAATACATTTGTCATTTTACTCGGAACGATTTCTACTACTATTATAAATTAATTTAATCACTTGCTCCAAGTATGTTTTTGGTTGCGGCCATTGCCTTTAATTGTTGAACTGGTTTACAGTAAACCATCTCTCTTGTGGGAGTCTAGTTAACAAGATATAAATAAAACCGGTGGGAATTCTGCAATAAAAATGTATTCGAATTGAGGATGCTATCTATTTACTGTGATTTGAATTTAATTACAAATGTTCAAAACTGGAGGGGAATGCAAAACTATTCGATCGATTTTTTGGCGAATATGGAATACTTTTAAGTGCAATGTTCTCTTATTACTATTCAAAAAAGGTTCATAATCTTAACAAAATGTATTATTTTTTGCTCCTGTAGACCACACATGGATAAAATTCAGTGGTTGGATTACTTATAGGCCATCACATAGTCGTCAGATTGATTCTAAAGGACTTTACCTTTTTATTTAATGATTCATAGATTCTGATTATGAAAAACATTAATAAAAATGAATTAAAATTGTGTTTTTAATTCTTGTTGGCAATTATATATCTTTACTTTAATTAATTTTCTCTAATTCAAGCAATACATTTTTTCCTACTTTATTTTTATCCATTCAACAAGTTAGCTCTTCAATTTTCTTTTCTAAACAACTTTACTCTGAAATCTAATGTTAGATATTAACTATTAAGCTTAAAAGCACAATTTGTCAAAACAAAACGACAACCATGCTAACGCACACAATTAACAATTAAAACTCAGACAAATATGTAAATTAAGGCCTAAATATTGTCAACGGGGTGGGGCTTAGAGCCCTGGCCGTCAGTCAATCAATTTTGCAGTCAATTAAAGTGACTAAACACATTTACTCAGTAGCTAAACAATCTAAAATCTTTTCGTTCTCACTTTGTATGTAAAAAACTGGCTTAGTAGGCTAGTTCAAATGCTTGTAAGTAATTTTGTTTGTGGCAACATTTATGGCATTCTAAGATCTTAACTAGAACAATTTAATGCGTAATTTGCACGCAAAAAATGCCACAAAATAAATCTAAATAAATTGTGACAGTTATCGGCGTGCCAAAGTGACCATAAACAACTTTTGCGATTATTTCGCAATTACTAAATTTATTTGAACTTATATAGTTATTCATTAAAATATGAATACCATTCGAGTTTTCTGCTCTGTATTTAAATGAGCACTTTATATATTATTTTTTTAGACCGCATACCTTAAAAAAAGGACAAGGGTCTATTAACTTTGTCACAAATAAATGTGCGTAACTGGCAGTAGCCAGATTAAGTCATATATACATAGCTGTCATAGTCGATATAGACATGTTCGTATGTCCTTCTTTCCGTCCGTCCTTATGATATCAGAAATTAAAAGAGCTAGATCAAGCTAGATCAATTTGATTTGTTTTTTTTTTTGATCGGACCACTTCATCATATAGCTGTAATAGGAACAATTGCTCAAAAATAAATCTTAAGTATGAAAAATATAGTATATTAAAAATATGACAACCAAACTGACAGCATGTACATCTGGACTAGTCTTATACATTCAAAAATCAAGTTTTATTAAGATGAAATTTTTTTTTTTTTTGGTAACCAAACTGACAAAATATATCTTTGGGTTTGTCCTATATATTCTTACAGAAGTTGTTTCCGAATGGTAAACCATATGTCATCATATAGCATAAGAACATTAAGACGAAGAATTTGTACAGAGTTCTACAAGGGCAGCAAATCCTCTGCGATCCGAACAGTATTTAAGGCTCAGCGTATCCCATAGTCAAGTATACTAAATATTTTTTAATTCTCGAAAGTCTTAGTAATTAGACTCCTTAAGTAGACATTGCAAAAATGGGTCCAATTTCCATGCAATTGATATTAGTGATAAATTAGTTAACTCATACCTTAACTGGATATGGATATTAATAGAAATGGCCTCCGTATTTAATTTTGAACAAATAAAAATATCTTTAAATATACCTTTTATTTTTTAAGAAATTCATTCAACCTACACTTTCAGTGAATTAATATTACTTAAATTAAATAACAGTTTATTTTATTTTTAATCTTGTCTAATTATAAGTTTTGATTTCATTTTATTTCCAGAGAAAATGTATAGTCAGACTGAAAAGCAGCGCTACGATGGCTGGTATAATAATCTGGCCCATCCCGACTGGGGCTCTGTAGGTATGTGGCACCTATAATCAGACTTGTTAATTATTGAATTATAACCGTATGTAAATGCGACAACTTTCAAAAGTTGTTGAAAGGCGCAATCTAATTGAAATTAGTCTGTAAAGAACGTCAATTAGATGCAAGGGCTCGACAATTGATCGAACTCATAGAAATTAGCATACCACCAACACGATAAATTATATACTAGTATTTACATAGTAACAGTGATTATATGCGATTTGGATATGATTTTCAGATAGTCATCTGGTGCGCAAGGCACCGCCCTCCTACTCAGACGGGGTGTACTCCATGGCAGGTGCAAATCGACCCTCGACGAGGCGATTGAGTCGACTTTTTATGCGCGGACGCGATGGACTTGGTTCCAAATTCAATCGAACCGCATTGCTGGCCTTCTTTGGCCAGGTGGTGGCCAATGAGATTGTAATGGCCTCGGAATCGGGCTGTCCCATTGAGATGCATCGTATTGAGATTGATAAATGTGATGAGATGTACGATCGCGAGTGTCGCGGCGACAAATATATACCCTTCCATAGAGCGGCATATGATCGGAGCACGGGCCAGAGTCCGAATGCGCCAAGGGAACAGGTGGGTGGTCAACGCAGTGTGGGGGGTGTGTCAAAAACTGGTGTACAAATGTCGCTATAAAACCTACTCCGCAGATAAATCAAATGACTGCTTGGATTGATGGCAGTTTCATTTACAGCACCTCCGAGGCTTGGCTCAATGCCATGCGTTCCTTTCACAACGGCACCCTCCTCACCCAGAAGGATGGAAAGCTCCCGGTGCGCAACACAATGAGGGTGCCTCTCTTCAACAATCCGGTGCCCAATGTCATGAAGATGCTCAGTCCAGAACGGCTATTTTGTAAGTGGGATAGTAATAATATAATTCTATAGTCGTATACTCGGAAATTGAAAATCTACAAAGTTCATCTCATATGGAAATTGTAAATTTGTTGGGAATCAAACATTCAATTCGTAGAAAAGTATATAAAATCTTTTTATTAGTCTCGATTACACTGTGATAAATAAAGAATTTTTTATAAAAAGTCAATTTTTACTTCCTTAACAAATTCGTAAAAGCTTTAGGTTGTGTTAATACAAAAATAAGAAATAGAAAATGATTCTAATTAAATAATGATACCAAATTGATGTCTTTTCATAATTATATAATTAGGTTCTAATTAACTAGACCTTTGTTTATGTAAATACCAGTGTATTATTGATAATACAATTTCTGTAATGAAAGTCAACCTGCTGGCCTCAAAGATGTGAAAGATACAAATAAGAAATGTGGCTAATCCTTTGAATTTTTGCACCCATATTCTAGTATTGGGTGATCCACGCACAAATCAGAATCCAGCTTTGCTCTCCTTTGCCATACTCTTTGTGCGTTGGCACAATACGTTGGCGCAGCGCATTAAACGCCTGAATCCCACCTGGTGTGATGAGGATATCTTTCAACGTGCTCGACACACGGTGATTGCCAGCTTACAGAATGTGATTGTCTACGAATATTTGCCAGCATTTCTGGGCTCTTCTATACCAGCATACGATGGCTACAAACAGGACGTTCATCCAGGCATTGGACACATATTCCAGGCAGCTGCATTTCGCTTTGGACACACAATGATACCGCCTGGCATCTATCGACGCGATGGGGAATGCAATTTTAAGCAGACTCCAATGGGCTATCCAGCTATACGACTCTGCTCCACTTGGTGGGATTCCAGCGTAAGTATTGTCTGCCATTCTCTAAACCGATCTAATACTCATCATTATCTTTTGCAGGGATTCTTTACGGATACCAGCGTCGAGGAGGTGCTGATGGGTCTCTCCTCACAGATTTCTGAGCGTGAAGATCCTGTTTTGTGTTCCGATGTTCGTGACAAACTCTTTGGACCCATGGAGTTTACGCGTCGCGATTTGGGTGCTTTGAATATAATGCGTGGACGAGATAATGGTCTGCCCGATTATAATACAGCCAGAGAAGCTTATGGCCTGCACAGGCACGCCACCTGGACGGACATCAACCCGCAACTATTTGAAGCTCAACCGGAGCTGCTGGAGTAAGTTACGAGAAAAAATAATCATAGAGTTAAATGATTCTCCAGTGGTGTTTTTTCATCCCTTTGCACTTCAGTTTGAAAACTAAAATCTTGACAAACTTCAAACGGAATTAAACAAACCTTTTTGTTCGTTCAACTCTATAAAGATGGACACACTAAACACAATCTACAAAAATCACAACATCTGGATTTATAAAGTTGAGCAAAATGAGTACATGAATATTTGTAATTTGAGCAAAATTAGAAACTCAAAATCTAAGAACTCATTATCACTGAACCTCGATCCCTGGCTCGTTTCGAGCCAAGTAAACTGCCACTAGGAAAATACTCCTTATGTCTGTCTGTTCGTACACTCTTTTATACAAAGACATTTAATCATTTCGGGTGCATTTTTGAATTGCTGAACCATTCGAGTTTTGTTTATTATAATTAATTAACCACCAAAATTTTATTAAAGGTTCGCTTTGAAGGTTGGAACCATAGAGAAAGACATTGGCTCGGTTTGCGAACTCAAGGTTTGGGTTCATAGCTTGGTTCAATCTCATACGAAAAAATACTTTTTTTTATAAATTTTTCTCGACATTTTAATCTAATAAAATTTAGTAATTGGCTTAATATTTTAATTCAACTTTGATAATAATCTATATTTATTAAAAGATTTTAATATGACTTTTTATACGAAGTGTCAAATAGTCATATTAGAAAACCATAAAATTTATGTAATTATTATACCCGTTACTTAAAAAATAAGTAAAAGGGTATATTGTGTGAAGGAGGCATCTCCGACACTATAAAGTATATATATTCTTGATCAGCATCAATAGCCGAGTCGATATAGCCATGTGTGTCTGTCCGTCTGTCCGTCTGTCCGTCCGTCCGTCCGTATGAACAAAAGGATCTCAGAGACTATAAGAGATAGAGATACCAAACTTTCACTCACAGACTTCTATATACCCCACGCAGATCAAGTTTGTTTCAAATTGAAGCTACGTCCCCCTCCGCCCCCGCAAATAGCGAAAAACCTTTCGCTCGTCTGTTTGAACAAAGGGATCTCAGAGACTATAAGAGATAGCGTAACCAAATTTGACAGACAGATTTCTATATACCTTACGCAGATCAAGTTTGTTTCAAGATTAAGCCACGCCCCCTCCGCCCCCGAAAATCGCGAAAAACCACCACACCCACAGTTTTTATGATAATACTTTTTTGTAAAAAAAAACGTTATCTATTAGTATTATCTATTATCTCACTGAATTGCATTAAGATCGGACAAGTAGAATGGCAGTTATGGCGATTTAATGTTTTCAAAGTAATTTCTTTCAACAAAAGGATCTCAGAGTCTAAAAGAGATAGAATAACCAAATTTGGCTCGCAGATTTCTCTACACACCACGCATGTCAAGTTAGTCTTACATTTTTATCACGCCTCCCTCCGCCCTCGCAAATCGCGAAAAACCACCACACTCACAGTATTTAAGATAATACGATTTTGTGGGTATTAGAGTTGCAAGTTGCTATTATCTATTATCCTATAAAATCGCAGCAAGATCGGACAAGTAGAACAGCAGTATTAACGTGCCGAAGCTCTTGAAACAAAATTAGCTCCTTAGAGTATGCAATAGTTTTAATATTGTTAGACAACAAAAATGCATCAAATAATACTCAACTGGTTCTGACGACGCAAATATGACATTCGGCTTGAATCGCTACTCGACTCAACCCAAATGGCACCGATGAATCTTCAATAATGATGGAACTGGCATCTATCGAATCGTATTGAGCATACTCCTTGCATTTATGCAAGTGTAGTATGTTGTTGAGCGTGTCAAGTCACCGGTTACCATATAGAGAGGTCGCTAACCAAGGGGATTGACATTTAGAAAAATTATAAACATGAAGAAGTTGCTAATTTAAAATAACAAAAATTAATAATAACAAAATCCTTTTTTCATTAAAAAAAAATTCTTAAAAAAATACTTTTTTACATATTTAAGTTAAGTAACGGGTATCCTATAGTCGGGATCTCGACTATAACTTTTCCCACTTGTTTTTTTTTTTAACCGAACTTTTATTTTTTCTAAGCGATTCGGTTTAGGTTTGGGTTCGTGGAGTAAATAATTTCAAGGGTTTGGTTTACTATCGATTTCATGCTGCTTAAAAACTCGAACCGAACCTGTTCTGAGAGGTTCGGTTTAGAACCGGTTTGCAGCCTTGATTATTAACAATTGTAATGTTTTATTTAATCTCCAGTATGCTCAAGGAGGCCTACAACAATCAGCTGGACGATGTTGATGTCTATGTGGGAGGCATGCTAGAATCTTATGGTCAGCCAGGCGAGCTTTTCACCAATGTGATCAAGGAGCAGTTTCAACGTTTGCGTGATTCAGATCGTTTCTGGTTCGAAAACGAACGCAATGGCATCTTTACGGCCGAAGAAATAGCTGAGCTACGGAAGATCACGCTCTATGACATCATTGTGAATAGTACGGATATTGCCGAGGATGAGATACAACGGGATGTGTTCATGTTCCACACAGGAGATCCCTGTCCCCAGCCGATGCAACTGAATGCCACTGAGCTGGAACCCTGCAACTATTTGGAAGGCTACGATTACTTCTCCGGCTCCGAGTTGATGTTTATCTATGTCTGTGTTTTCCTCGGATTTGTTCCCATACTCTGTGCCGGTGCTGGCTACTGTGTGGTCAAGTTGCAGAATAGCAAGCGAAGAAGATTGAAGATACGGCAGGAAGCATTACGTGCACCACAGCAGAAGGGATCGGTGGACAAGATGTTGGCCCGTGAGTGGTTACATGCAAATCACAAGCGACTGGTGACTGTGAAGTTTGGCCCAGAGGCGGCGATTTACACAGTGGATCGCAAGGGTGAAAAACTGCGCACATTCAGCCTACAACATGTGGATGTTGTCAGTGTGGAGGAATCGGCCACGAATCATATCAAGAAGAAGCCTTACATTCTGCTGCGTGTACCCAGCGATCATGATCTGGTTCTAGAACTCGAGTCCTATGGAGCACGGCGAAAGTTTGTCAAGAAACTGGAGGATTTCTTGCTGCTGCACAAAAAGGAAATGACTTTAATGGAGGTGAATCGGGACATCATGTTAGCTCGAGCTGAGACCCGAGAGCGACGCCAGAAGCGATTGGAGTACTTCTTCAGAGAGGCCTATGCGTTGACCTTTGGCCTCCGCCCGGGTGAGCGGAGGCGTCGCTCGGATGCGTCCAGCGATGGCGAAGTGATGACCGTAATGAGAACCAGCTTGTCCAAGGCGGAGTTTGCCGCTGCACTGGGCATGAAACCCAACGATATGTTTGTTCGCAAGATGTTCAACATTGTGGACAAGGATCAAGATGGAAGGATTAGTTTCCAGGAGTTTCTCGAAACCGTGGTGCTATTCTCACGGGGCAAAACGGATGACAAGCTGCGCATCATCTTTGACATGTGCGACAATGATCGCAACGGAGTCATCGACAAAGGGGAACTGAGTGAGATGATGCGTTCCCTGGTCGAGATTGCTCGCACCACCAGCCTGGGCGATGATCAGGTCACCGAACTGATCGATGGCATGTTCCAGGATGTCGGACTCGAGCATAAGAATCATCTCACCTATCAGGACTTTAAGCTCATGATGAAGGAGTACAAGGGTGACTTTGTGGCCATTGGCTTGGATTGCAAAGGTGCCAAGCAAAACTTTCTCGACACCTCCACAAATGTTGCCCGCATGACCTCGTTCAACATTGAGCCCATGCAGGATAAGCCACGTCATTGGCTGCTCTCCAAATGGGATGCCTACATAACATTTTTGGAGGAGAATCGTCAGAACATCTTCTATCTATTCTTATTCTATGTGGTCACCATTGTGCTCTTCGTGGAACGTTTCATACACTATTCCTTTATGGCCGAACACACGGATCTGCGGCATATTATGGGCGTGGGCATTGCTATCACGAGAGGATCAGCGGCTTCCCTGTCATTCTGCTATTCTCTGCTCTTGTTGACCATGTCACGGTAAGTACTCTTGACCTGAAAACTGTTCATCCTACATTTTCTTATTATAATTCTATAAATGAAAGCAAGCAAATTATTATCCAATTTTGTTGTATATAATGCCAAAGAAATCTATGTTAAATATACCCCATAATATTAAATATCATTTATTTTGAAATATATAAGACGTCAATCAAGGTGTATTTAAATTTTCAAATAATCTGTTCCCTACCTGACTTTAAAATAATTCTCGGTTAATGTTTGATATAATCATATGACATTTCATTAATTATAAATGATTATTATTTTTATTATTAATAGTTAAAAGATTATTAAAAACAACTCATTACTTATTTTGCTTGAGGTAAATATGATCAATGTATAGATTATGGGATGTCAACGCTTTAGGACTACATTAGGATCATAATGTTATTTTTGTAATGCTTATCACGGAGTCTGATTTCATTAAATGGGATGGGAATGCAAATCGTTTATTTCCAAATACGTCATAAACTTGCCAGAGAAATCGAAAGCAACCGAAAATCTTCCAAAACTGTATAGAGCCGCTGATATTAAAAAATAAAAGCAAGCAGTTATAATTTAATATAATTGTGTTTAATATTAAAATACTGTTATAGCTTAAATGTCATCCTTAAAACTATTTGTAATCAATAAATATTTTGTACTGATTCCAGAAATCTCATCACAAAACTGAAGGAGTTCCCAATACAACAGTACATTCCTTTAGACTCACACATTCAGTTCCATAAGATTGCAGCCTGCACAGCGTTGTTCTTCTCAGTTCTCCATACGATTGGACACATTGTCAACTTTTATCATGTGTCCACACAGTCTCATGAGAATCTCCGTTGTCTCACGCGGGAAGTGCACTTTGCCTCCGACTATAAGCCGGATATTACCTTCTGGCTCTTCCAGACTGTAACTGGCACAACGGGAGTCTTGCTTTTTATCATAATGTGTATCATTTTTGTGTTTGCCCATCCGACCATACGGAAGAGGGCTTATAATTTCTTCTGGAACATGCACACACTCTACATTGGACTCTATTTGCTGAGTCTGGTTCATGGATTGGCACGATTGACTGGTCCGCCACGTTTCTGGATGTTCTTTCTGGGACCTGGCATTGTTTACACCCTGGACAAGATTGTTTCACTGCGCACCAAATATATGGCCTTGGATGTCATCGAGACAGATTTATTGCCCTCGGATGTGATCAAAATCAAGTTCTACAGGCCTCCCAATCTAAAGTATTTATCGGGTCAATGGGTGCGTCTATCTTGCACCGCCTTTAGACCCAATGAGATGCACAGCTTCACATTGACTTCGGCGCCACATGAGAACTGTCTGAGTTGTCACATCAAAGCTCAAGGCCCCTGGACGTGGAAGCTGCGTAATTATTTTGATCCATGCAATTACAATCCCGAGGAGCAGCCCAAGATACGCATAGAGGGTCCGTTTGGGGGCGGCAATCAGGATTGGTATAAGTTCGAGGTGGCTGTCATGGTGGGCGGTGGCATTGGTGTCACGCCCTACGCTTCAATACTGAACGATCTGGTCTTTGGCACCAGCACCAATCGCTACTCGGGAGTTGCCTGCAAGAAGGTATACTTCCTGTGGATTTGCCCATCCCATAAACACTTCGAGTGGTTCATCGATGTGCTGCGCGATGTGGAGAAGAAGGATGTAACAAATGTGCTCGAGATTCACATCTTTATAACCCAATTCTTTCACAAATTCGATCTAAGAACAACGATGCTGGTGAGTCTTGATTAGATTTGAAAATTTAAATCCATCTAATTTTTTATTAATGCTCTGTTTCTTTTAGTACATCTGTGAGAACCACTTTCAGCGCCTCTCGAAAACCTCCATTTTTACAGGTCTGAAGGCGGTTAATCATTTCGGACGTCCTGACATGTCCAGTTTTCTCAAGTTTGTGCAGAAGAAGCATTCCTATGTAAGCTCCCCATTAATGCCGGTGACATCGATAAAAATAATATATTAAATTAATCTATGCAGGTTTCCAAAATAGGCGTCTTCTCATGCGGTCCCAGACCGCTTACAAAAAGCGTCATGTCTGCCTGTGATGAAGTGAATAAAACACGCAAGTTGCCTTATTTTATACATCATTTCGAGAACTTTGGTTAAGTTTTGTTCTATTCCATAATTCTACAATTGTCTGCCAACAACAACAACAAAATCAATCACAAGATACTAAGACAAAGGATAACTCTACGAATATGTTTATCTATTAAGTTTCATTCATTCTGCATTTAAGCGAATTTAAATTCACATTTCTCGACCCTCTCTTGTTCTATTTAACTACAACTATCTCTCACACACATATACAATACTATATACACCTCTATAACAATATGTATCTCTATTCTGTACTTATCTTATATTTGTTTTAAGTATGCGCCTGCGTTCATAATTTAGTCAAGATTTCCTTAGTATATTATGAAAATTTTCATTGATATTTAGCTACAACAAGAAAGCGGCCTCTACTCAATATGTACTTATATAAATACAATATGTATGTATATATCTATACGCATACGTATTTGTATGTTTGTGTACATGTGTATTTATTAAAAATATGATTTGTTATCAGTTTTTGTAAACCGTTCGCATTATTTATTAAAATTTACAATTTAATTGAAACAACGCAGAAAAGAATCTTTTCTTTGTTAATAACAATAAAACGTTGTATGGTAAGTAATTTAAATATTAAAATCGAAAAAGAATTTTAGCATGAACCACAACACTTTTTTTTTTAAATATTAGTTAAATAAATTACTGTTTTTTTTATGTTAATTTTATAAATCTAAAATTGTTATTTAAATCCGTAATGAATACCAATTATTTTTGTATTAATTATCTGTTTTTATTTATGTATAAGAGATTGAAATCCAATTCAAATTCAAAAAAACTGTTTAAATCAGTGGTAAGCAGTTAACCGGCAGTTGAGCAAGCAGTAGAGAAGCAGTATTTCAAGCAGACCAAATTATTTGTAAGCTCCCAGTGGGCCAAAACTTCCTTGACGGAATCATTAATGATAGCTTTGCGGGTTTTTGCGGACAAAACGTCCGATTTCAGATCCACGAACGATAGGAAAATGAATCACCTCTCGCTCAGTCTTTGGCAGCGAAAAGCTCGTTTGCGGTAGCTTACAAAAGTGATAACTTTTGCGGATCTAAAACGTGCAAAACTCTCAGTTGCGTATCCGCGAACGATAATAAAACGAATCATCTGTCACTTAGTTTGTGGCAGCGAAACGCTCGTTCGCGATAGCTTACAAATGTATTGTTTGCGAGCCTTTTGTGATTTGTTTTGCGCGCCTTTTCCGATACTTTTGTCGGACGTTTTTTATATTAAAAACGAGTCGGGAGTAATTGATTATATGATACGCTAATGATATTAAAAACGTATCTTAAATGATATTGTTTTTGACTCGTAAACTAATTCGAATCAGTATCGGCAACGATATCATTTATAATTCGAAAAAAATACATTTTGCAATAATTTTATGTATTTTTTTCCGATTTTATTCCCTCTTTAAAAAAGCACGATTTAAAATATACTTTTTTATTTTAAACTCGAGAGTTTTGCGAAACTTCAGTCTTCGCTCATTTGTTGTCCGCAACTTGTCCGATTCTAAGCACATTCTCGAGCATTTTGCGACATGCTCGCTCAACGTCCGCACTTTGGTCCACTGGTAAGCTGTTGCACAGCAGTTGTGTAAGAAGGCGGACACCTGCTAGCACACATACACAATATTTTGAGCTACATTGTGGGCTGGCAAGGCAAGCAGTTGAACACTACTTAACAATCTGAAGCTACTTAACTTGAAGTAAATTAGAGCTGTGCGGATTTTAAACGTGATATTGGTCGTGACACGTACCTTCTATTTGTCTTGTGCTTTTGAAACCTCACGGCGATATCAGCTTTGTGTGCGTTTTTGAAGAATGACATTGAGCTATACTGTCAGATCTGTCAATGTTGAAAATGACTTATCCGAAACCATTAATACCAAGCGAGGTCTCACACAATGTGACTCGCTCTCTTGAAAGATTTTCATTAATATAATTTGTCCAGTTCCTTCGATACGCTGATGATAAGGACATTTGGTCGCACCAAGCGTGATGTAGCATCGGCTTTCGGTGTGTCAACAATGTCTATAATAGTATGCTCTATTGATTTGTATTTGATCAATTTTAGTAAGAAACAACTATGTGTTTATTGAAATTTGTTAATCAATCTCACAGAATATCAATTTGTTGTTCTTACGATAATTACAAAAATAGTAACAACTAAAGCATCCTTAGAAATGTTGATATTGCCAAGTTCTAAATTGAGAACACATTTGAAATTATACGACCCTGGATTAAATGGATTTCCTTCATTGTGTAATGTGATTTTATTTATTCAGAATTCTTACATGGTTGACAATTATCCTAATATTTTCGTAGCTCTGTCATAAAAGAATAGAATTTGTGTCTTAGAAAATTCTTACTATTCGTTTCAAATGCCCGAAATGCATTCATTAAATCTTTTTGAGAATCCTTTGTAGCTTGGCTCACCCTGTTTATCTTTTGAATGGATTCATTTTTAAATGCAATAATACTAGGAGAGTAAGATTCTTTTTGAAAATATTCCGAATTGAACCGATCAAATTTACCATTTGTGTACAGATTTCCTCGTTCCGTAAGCTCGTTTGGATATAGTGACTCCTCACTAAATGCTATACTAACTTCTAATAAACATTTATCAGCATCAGTTTCATTTAAATTTGAGCTTTTGTTAATCCAGCGTGTTTTAAATGCTTGCACTCTATCAAGGACATCTTGTGGGGCTTCTTGAGAATCGATAATCAGCTGTGCAAATTTCATACATGTTTCATATATCACTTTTAAAATATCGTCAAGGGTGTTTTCGCCACGTTGTCTTAGTTCAATTATAAGGATTTTATCGCTTTCGGGAATATCTCTGTGTTCTCCTCTTACAGTACCCTGTAATTCTGTTCAAGTTAATAACCATAATATTTATATTTATCAGAACAATTACCAAGAGAGCAATTCCTAGGAGTAGCAAGTAACGCATCTTCAGTAATATTTTAGCGAACTGTAAATTAACTCGACAAATTGTTGCCGTTTTATACTTTCCTTTATTCAGAGGCCTTATCATTAAAAAGTTGGGAATAACCACAGTTTTACTCGTAATCAATTTTTTAAAATACTTATTCTTATTATAATCACGAATCTGAGCACTGCAGCTGAACTTCGATAAGGAACTGGAGCATCGACTGTAAGACACTTTTTATAAACGATCTAGAACAGAAGAGACACAACGATCAGTAGTCCACATTCTAACAAAACCAAAAAATACTTCAATTTTTGTAAAGTACATTAAAATGGGAATAAAATGTGGTTAATCTTAAAGATATTTACAAATCTCCGCCATTAAAATGAAATTTGTTTAATCATAAACAATTTAATTTTTGAAAAATGGTATAGTTCTAATTTATTTTCATGAAAATTAAATTTGTACAGAAAATGAATTTCAAGGATTTTATTGAAGTACAAAATTTTAAATTAATGTTTTCAACTGAACTCATACATCTTCGACCGTTTCGGTCGAGTTGTCTTTAAAATAGCTTAAGAAAGATATTCCGTTGTAAAATAAATAATGATATTGGAAGGAGTGTACTGATCAAATATGTATACATTTACTTAAAAATTATTTTTCTTTGCCATCAGAAATTAAATTGTATGGAACATACAATATTATCCTAATAAATATAAATAAATCAGATATAGGAAAATTTGGGACATGAAAAGATTTCGCAACTAGATTTTTAGCTTGTAAAGAAATTTTAATTAATAACAAAGTGGTGTTCCAGAAATGTAAGCTAACCGAAAAATAATCAAAAATGTATGGGCTTTGGTTGGTTTTCGGTTGGATTGAAATTTCTTTGTGAATCGCCATAGTAAATACCATAGAAAAAACTTAAATGTTATGCCTAAGAGCTTTCAGATACTGTATGTATCACGTTTTTGTCACCTATATATTGATAGTTTGATTAATCATTAATTAATTGAATATACAAAATCCACAAAACTCGTATTAATTCTATAAAGAGACGAGTGTAAGTATGTATGTGATGAACTATCGTTGTAACATGTTTCTCAGAATTATATAAATCAGGATTATACAAAATTAAAGTCAGATCACCCCAAAAAACAGAACATATAATATCTGTGGTGTCGATTCTGTGGGGTGGTTAAATGTTGCGGTTATTTGCGATTTCCCGCCAACCAAAATTAGATTTATCTAGATTTATGGTAGGGAATAATAGTAAGAACTATTCTATTTGATTTATCGAACAATCGTATTGCAATAGTCGGCTTTGTCACTCTTCATAAGGCATATGGCATGTAATGTAACTGAAATTTAAATTTTTATTTTCAATCAAATTATTGGTTATACATTGAATAGGCACTGATATGAGTCGCTCTTATTGTCTAATACTCTCTAAGTGCTCTTAAAAAAGTAAAGAAATTTCGAACACTTAAATTTGTTTGATTAACAAAGTCGTCAAATGCATTCATCAAAGAATAATTGGCTTGTTTTGTGTCCTGGCTCACTTCGGCCATCTTCAGAACGGCAGTGTCCTTGTATGCAGTCAGACGTTGTCTATCCTCAGTTGCAGCCTTGACTTTTATGGCACTAAAGGCACCCCTGGTATAGTAGTTTAGTCCACCGTCCTCATCTTTGTACTTGGCCATAACCTCAAGCTCCAATGCAACTGGAAATTCGACACTAAATCTTCCATAATCTTCTACACTCACACGGGACAGGAGTGGACGCCATTGGGTTATAAATGCTTGCATTCCTTCTATGACAGATGGTTGTGCAACATTAGAATCTATTATCAATTGGGCCACAGTTATTCTGCTGTTCAATTCCGAATTTAAAGTCTCATTAAGAAGATTGTCGCCAAGCGTCTTTAATTCATTAATTATCTCTTGATCTCTTGCTGGCAGCATTCTTGCTTCGCCCTTCACAACGCCCTGTAATTAAGTTTTGAATTGAATTATAAAAGGTATATTCATTAAATATTTTTCATGCTTCTTACCAAAATTAGAAAATAACATAACAATGTGAAACGCATCATTGGGTACATGATGTTAAGCGAACTGAGGACTTGGTGACAAAGTTATTGTCATTTTATACGATTTCTTCTCAAGAAATGATGTATACACTATTATCAATAAATGTTAACGATACACTTATAAATTATTCTTATCAATTCGAATTCAATGAATACACTCGTGTGTATACGTATACTTACTTTATTATTGCTCAGATTCAAAGACTTCGGTGATCGTACAATGAACTCTGATAGGAAAGTTGTGCTCTTGACAAGGACTGTTCCGTTATGCTGGAAAACTTCATAACTTCTTGATGCTAATATGTAGAGTTCGTCCCGAAGAAAATTCTAAATCGATTCTTGAAAAATTCTACCAGCAAGCTTGAATAGTTTTCATTATAAATGCAAATTTCAATATACATAAGTTTAAACTTTTTGTGAGATAACTGGAACACTTTCAATAAGACTTATTTATATTGCTGCCTGACAATATGCAACAGATTAACAGAATGCCTGTTGTTATTAATTTGTTTGGCGAAGTTATGCAACTGACCGAAAGATGGCGCTTAGAACCGTTTGTTTTCTATTCAAGTCAAATTCGATGCTAATTTTGTTTATCTAGTGCGAAATGGTCAGATATATCAGAAATTTTCTCAGTCACTTGAAAATTAATCATATATACCAGGCGGAAATATTTGAAAGTATTGCAAATTAGTAATTATCAATGATTTATAAACTTTTTTTTTCTTCTTAAAAGAATTGTGGCTAAAACACCAAGTAGTGTGGCGGTTCGTTGATGCGCCACCTGTCGGCGACTGTGCATCTCTGACGATCAAGATATATCGATTGATTCACTGCAATCGGATACCAAGCATTAACGAATAGAGTTGGGATACCTAGTTCAGTTTGCTGAATTTTTTGGAAATTTTTGAAAGTCCTTCTTTGATTAATCATGTTTTTTGCACTGAAATTATAAAGTGCATTTAAAAGGAAACTCCGGATGACCCGGATGAAATAATTGCATGATAATTCACGATAAATCGCGATCCATCGAGGATTTTTTTTCGAAATTTTCTAGGAGGTCGTGAATAAGTTCACTCGGTAATTTTTCAATCGTGAACTAGATCAGTCATTTAGTTCATTATTCAGTTGTACAGTTGTCATGAACTACGAATGATTTGATTTCTATTCAGTTGTCATGAAAGATGAATAAGCCATTCAGATCAGTTGGTCAGTTGCTTATGAACGTTGAACAAAGTAATACGGTCATTAAGACCCCTCAATTTGTTTAATTGAGATTATTTCGCAACCATTCCGTGATAGTCAAATTTATTAGAAAATAAAACAAATGTTCGAGTTCAAAAAAGGAACTTTTTGTTTGACTTGAACTCATTTGTTGTACTACATGTTAATATCGAAATCAATGATTGCCCTTTGCAATCATTTTGAGCACCTGTCGGTCATGTCGGTCAATTTTTCTCTTAGTTGGTAGAGGTCTTATTAAATTTTATACCATTTTCTGATCAACAACCGGAACTAGTGATCTTGGCTCTGTTTCTGATCAGCGACAGACGCTAGCGTTTTCCTGCCACATTTATTGGAGTGTGCTTCAGTTTTAAATGGAGCGCCAAATTGTCCTGGGAGCCTCCGCAATACTCAAACTGCCCTTGCATCCCATCTTCCCTTGCAATAATTAAATTCCAAACAAAACTTCGCTTTCTATTGGATATTTTAATTCAAATTAAAAGTTTCCTTTTTTTTTAAATCAAGCCGTTTTTTCTTGTTGAAATAAAGAACAAGAAAATAATTGTTTTATATTATATATATTAATTTATTTTGATTTGATTTCATATCTCATAAATGTAATCATTTAAATTAGACAGATACAGGACATATAATTTGTTATACTGTATTTAATATATATAAGCTGTTAGTTAATGTTGCTGTTGTTCATTTGCTTTATAATTTAGGAATTCTTGTGCATGTTAATTTCACTATTTGTTATGGATCTTTTGGGTATTTGGGATTTACGTATATTATTTTCGCAAATATCTGATGCTGCTGTGGTAAGCGCTGTATGGCATATTAATAAATGGTTTAAATAGTAATGTTGTTATTATATAAATATGCAATATGTTTGTAACAATATTAAATGGTAATTATGCAAATAATTAAACTAAAGTGAAAGCTTTTTCCTTTAAATGTACATCTTGTAAATTGGTAGTAGCAAAAACTTAATGCTACATTTACAATAGACTTTGTTTTTTAGATATTTTTTAGGTTTCCCTTGGGTAATGGTATAAAAATTTGATACCGCCGTACAATTTGTTACTTAAATATAATTTGGGGATTTTTGGTTTTTATTTACAAAACAGTGTTTTATTTTTAGCAAATGTTTAACATTTCATGTTGGATTTTGTTTCACTTTCTATATATTTTTGTTATTTTACTATTTTTTTTATCGGGTCGTGTTGACCTTACGCAAATGGTCACCATATTGATTTGAAGAAAAACAGTGAATAGAATGAATAGTGGAATGAGTGCTATTTTTGTGTATTTTCTTTTGAATTTTTTTTGTTTTTTGTTTTGGGACAATTTGCATTTTTAACAAGTGCGCTAAAAAGTGCAATTTATATTAACCGGATGCTGGCGAGTGTTAAAAGGATGGTAGATTAATGGATTTATAGATTGGTGCAAATGTGAACTTCTTGGAACTGCTTTTGAACTTGTTCGCGAAAGTAGTGCAAGAAATTTCATTTGTGTGATTGATCATCAAGTGTGTGTATAGTGTGTGTGGTGCGTGTGTGTGGGGGGCAGTTTCCATTAGCGTTCAGTTACAACGCATACGTGTAAATTTGGCATGTACGAAGTTGTTTGTTTATTATTTATATATATTTTTAGGGGCATTCTACTCAGCTCCCGCCGAGCTGTCTGGAGTAACATTGGAGTCCAAGCTGGCACAGTCGGATTCTGGATCCTGATTCTCGGAGTAGTTGGCAGCCTCTTGCAGTCGCATCAACATGTTTAGCTGAAAAATGTAAAGGGGATGATTAGGCAAGTCCTTTGATGAAATCTGACGCTTTTACCAATGGATCCTGTTGCTCGCCATTGCTGAGGGCCACGCCTTCTAGGCCCACATCCTCGGCATTGATCTGGCGCAGTGGCGGCACAGAGTCGGGGCCATAAGGCCAGGGATATGAGTTGCGTATGAAGGCCGACGGATCGTTCCACGCGCCGCCGCGTCGTCCGTAGAGCTGGACTCCCTCACGCACCGCCTCGACGAGGTAGGGCGACAAATGATAGTTCCAAATGTCGGTGAACCACACTTGGGAGTCCTTGAGGTCCAGTGGACAGGAGAGAAATAGACGTGGTCCAATGGTCACATCACTGGAGCTGTGCACCTCGAGAAAGCGATTGATGTGCTGCCACACAGATGGTAACCAGGCCAGCACCGCAGCCAGCTCCGGCTGTGAGTGTTGCGTCTGCAGCTCCAGTTGAAACAGACGGCGACGCAAGAATCGACCCAGGAATCCCTTAACCGGTTCCATGTGATTCGCTGTGAGCACCTGTCAATGGGAAAGATCCAAACTAAATAAAAACACCCAACGGAGAGTAGTCTGACAAGAGGAAACTTACCCAGCGGAAGTTATGATGCAGCTGGAGATTGGTGGTGTTACAGGTCGCCTGCGACATGGTGCCAATGATGCAGGGCAGCTTGGTGGCCGGTCCAGCGCTGAGCAGACAGGAGAAGACATCGCCCAGCGCTGAGGCATGATGCAGATTGTCCAATATGATCACAGATGGCAGCTCCGAGACGCCATTGGCAATGGCCGCCTGCTCGGCAATGTGTCCCAGATATTGACGCAGATCCTTTGAGGTCTTGTGATCCACGCTGCAAAGGGACACAGTTTAGAAACGGGCATTAGCAACAAGGTCAAACAAACAACAACAGCGACCAGCAAATGCTCTGCTTCGAGTAGAGGCGCTGAACACAACTGACTTTTGTTCAGTGATTATAAAAGCAAAGATAGCTGATGTTGTTGTAAATGTTTTTATAGAGCTCACTTTCAGAACTTGGCTGTTCTACACGTAAGGTGTCACTTACTTGAACGTGGCTATGGCCTCCGACGGATTGCCACGGCCGGCACGTGCCACAAGGAACTCGGCCAGGCGGCGAGCCAGATAGGATTTGCCAGTGCCGCTGGGACCGCACAGAATGAGGCGTCGATGTTCGGTGAGCAGACTTATATAGCGATGTACAATGCTGCGGGGAATGAGGCTGTCGAAGGCCAGGCTGCCAACACCCTGTAGGCAGATGTAGAGGGTCTTCACATTGCCCACAATGTAGCCGCAGGGCAGAAGCTCCGGGAAACCCATTTCAGGACCACGTTTGGCCTCACCCAAATGATACGACGTTATGGAGTCCGTGTTGAGGCCCAAATTGGTGCCGGGATCAATGCGTGCCACATAATCCTTGAAGGTCTTGCGCACAATGTAGTCCAGGTTCTGCCAGGACGTCTTGCCCGAGATGTATGTGCAGGCGATAACGAACTCATTGCAACTGGCGGCCGTGAAGGCAGCTCCTTGACGGTCACCCGGTTGTGCCTGGGCATCCGCCTCGTGACTGGCGATGATGGCGCCATTCGCATAAAAGTCGTCCAGCTCGAGCAGCTCATCACAGTACTTGGCAAAGGATTCGGGCTGTCCCAAGTAACAGGCAATGGCAATCTTCTTGCCATCGCATACATCCGGCAACTCCTCGACAGCACTAGCCATATGCACTGGACTGCTCAGCTGTGCTGTCTCCAAGGCTGGCGGCGGTGGTGTCAGATCAATGTGGGTGTTTGGACTCAACGGTGCCACGGCGCCTGCACTGGGTGCTGGAGGTGGTGGTGGCTCTGGAGCTGGTGCCGGCGGCATGCATTCCTCTTCTAGTTCCTCGGTCAGACGAGGAGGAAGCTCCATGGGCGGACGAGCATTGCCATCGGCCAGCGAGTAACGACGCGAGGCATCCGAAGCGTTGCCACCTCCACCCAGGGAACCATTGGGACTGATGGCCTGGCCCAGGCTAGCCTCGGATCCGGCCAGCGAGCGACTGGTAACCAGCTTTTGGAGACGCTCATTGTTCTGCTTGAGGGACATCATCTCGGAGCGCATTTTGTTCATCATATCCTTGAGGCTCTCCAGCTGCGAAGCGGAACTGAGCGCCTCCAGGCGGATATCCGTCAGGACGAGGTCCTTTTCTCTCAGTTGCTTCTTCAGATCCTCGACCACCTGCTGATCCTCCGGGTCAATGGCATCAATGGGCTTGGCGTTGTCAATGAGGGTCACCGTTTTGGCAGGACTACTCTGCTTGCTGGACGCATTCGCCACAGGCAAAGGAGGCGCTGGCTGAGTGGCCAATGCTGCCAGACCCAAAGGACCATCGCCATGTCCGAGTCCATGTCCATGACCATTGTGGAGTGGCGTCTTGCTGGAGCTATGCTCATGCTGATGATGGTGCTGTCCCACATGGCGACTGGTCTTAGAGATCTTGGCATTGCGGGAGAACGCCTTGGTGAAGCTGCTCCTCAGCCAGCCCTTCTTCTTGTTCGCCTTGTTCTTATCCTGTGCCGCCGAGCAGCCCGAACTGATGGAGTTTAAGGAGCACATCGAATCCGTGCTGTGCTGTCTCTGCATCCCTATTCCTATTCCCATCCCCAAGCCATTGCCATTGGAATTAGGATTGGGATTGAGATTGGGATTGGTGTTGCCATTGGCATGACCTGGTCGTGCATTGCCAGTCGGCACTGGAGGCGGCTTCTGCTGCAACATCAGCTCGTTTTGGGTCTGCCCCTGCGTCTGGACGCCCATGCTCTGCATGTGGGCAGTTGTGAGTCCCGCCTGGATGGACTGCTTGCGCAACAACTCAATTGTCTGCCGCATGTCAGTCAGTTCGCCATCCTTTCGCTCCGCCGTCGCCGTCAGCTGCTGCAGGCGATTCGTCATGTTGGAGAGCGACTGCTCAAATGCGGACACCACATGCGCCTGCCGGGGGAAAGAAAGAAAGGGAAAACGGAGGGGGAATCAGGTAAGTTCGATTTGCCCAAGAACTGCATTGAGTACTCTCTGACTCCTGATAATTTATCATGGCCCCCATCCCTTCCCATCCCATCCCTATCGTTGCACGTCTCAATCGTGCGTCGCATTTTAAGCCCTGTTTTATATGCAAGCGACTTCTCAGCCAACCAACCAATAACAACAACAACAACAACAACTACAGAAACAGAAACAGCAACTAGAAGAAGAATGAAACCAACAACTGATGCAACAACTGTAATATGCACTAGAGATGTGCATGTAAAAATACATCGAAACATCGATACACTTTTTAAGTGAAAAGTAGGTGCATGTCAATTTTTCTGCATCGATCTTTAGCAACGATTTTTAAATCGATAATCTGTTTATTATTATTCTACTAATGAAAACTTGTGTTGTTCACCTGAGATCTAAAACAGTAGAGATCTAAACAGCAGTGAGATTATAAAAACAGCAGTTACTTACAACGAAAGAGATAGAATATTAACTACTGTGTTATGTATACAATAATTGAATTTCAATTTTTATTACACAAATTTCTTAAACTTGTCGTTCTTCGGTAAAGTGAAGTAATAAAATAGGCTGTCATCTCTAGTGTGGACTGTCAAAGATGACTCATGGCTTATGACAGAGCCTATTTAAGCGACGCTTTACAAACTTTTTACAAAACTTGCTTTATAACTCCCTCAGGTTGGCTGTCGACTGTCGACTGTCCAGACACCTGTGCCATAAACAAGCATTAGAAGGCTCTGTCTCCCACCAGCTCCAGTAAGTCACAGAGAGAGCTCCAGGCAGAGAGCCATGAAACCAGACGGGGAAATTGGGAGGACGGGAAGGCAGCTCCTCAACTTCTAGCCAGGCACAAGTTCATGAAAAAGTCATCGTTGAATATTTTTATGATGCGACGTGACCGACGAGCGACGTTTTGGTTTCTGAGAGTGCATCACTAAAAGAGCGAATGAAAGAGGAAATGCCGGAGAAAGAGAATAATTCGAACTCAAACCCAAAACAGTCTCAGAATCGGACTAACTACATCAAGTTAATGAGCGCTATTAGAGTCGAAAATAAAGTGACTCAGCACGGAAGTTGTAATTGCAATTTGCTGTTCAGTCATCAGTAGGGGGAGAGCATAATGCGAGGGAGCATTTTGAAGGGGGTTGAGCCAGAGGAAGGGAAAGAAGAAAGAAATGCATAATGAACTCAACTTATTCCGAAACTGAAGCTGCAACTTGTCAAGTAATTGACTTAGGAAACAAACTGAAAATCTTCATTTATCATCGTACAATTGATGTTAGGTCTTGGACGATAGGCTTGCCGGAAGCTAGTACAGTAGTCATTCGATAGGCATTCAAAATTTCCATTTATTGAAAATATTTTATTAACCGCAGTAAGAGCTATAACTAAATAATCATGTAACAAATCTATCTTTTAAGCGGATCTTTTTAACGAGAGAACACTGTCTTACGCAGCAGTTGAGTTCTGCATTTGTAGAAAAAATTTCAGTCAAATGCGGTTGCTTTCTAAGAAGAAAACTTTCAATAGCTGAAAAATTCAAATTTTAAATTTTATTACTTTTTTCGAACTAAAACAGACATCATACATTTTTGAATAATCAACTCTATAACTAAGTCAGCAATAAAGTTTTTTTATAAAAGATTATTCATTAAAAAATCTTATTTCACCACTTTAACAGGATCTGCATTAAAACTTCGGAAACAAATGCTATTTAACTTTTTCCCTCACTCTCTATTTCATATCTGTGTTTCTTTTCCTTACGTTTTATCTTTAATCTTACTTGTTTAATTGAACGTTCAATTAACATTAGCATTGGCATGCGGTAGTCTCATTAGAAATTCAACTATTAATGCAATCGATTTAAATTTTAAAATATGAATAAATTAAATCATCGCAATCGATAGTTGTTGAGCTAAGCAATAAGAATAAATAAATAGGAAGACTTTACATTTTTCTAAATGTTAAAGTAAAACTGACTATTGCAGTTACTTTACTCTTAATCGTTTTATCTTCTCTCACTTCCTCCCCGACTTCGGGTGCTTTACGTGCCCATGATTCGTTTATTGATAAGCATCTAACACGTTTCACATTTTAATTTGCGTGCCGCTTATGCAAATTAAGTCAAGTCGACACGCTCAATAATAACAACAACAACAACAATAAATGTTTTAGGTAAATGAAAAATAAGTCAACAAATGCTAAAAGCAAATTGTTGACCAGCTTTAGAGCTTGAACGTTTAGAGAGTTCAAGGACGCCAATAAAATTGCCAACTTGATTGAGCTGAGTTTATACGTCTCAATCTAATCAATCTTAGCCTAAAGGAGTGATTTTTGATATTCCCTCTCCAGTTCACTGACTCAACTCATTCATCTCTAAAAGTCACAAACAACATTCTTATCATTTCTTCTCTAACTAATAGTTGTCTTCATAATTCCGACTAAATAATTAAGCACAAGTTTGGCAAAGTTCTTAAATTTAAAAAGTTTTATTCAACACTGGATCTACCTCCTCCCTTTCTTGTCTTTTTTCTCAAGCCATCACAATGAATATCCTACATAGTCTTTGCATCTATCACAATGAATATCCTACATAGTCTTTGCATCTATTAAATTGCTTGATAATTAAATCTAGTTGCTCAGCCGAAGTTTTCTCAAGCTGTAATATGTTTGAGGCGTTGTCCAACACTGTAAGTACTCTCTCTTATTTTTATACCTAGTTCCTATCATTTCATATCTCTCTAATATCTTTCTTAGTCGCTGTATGCATTAAATTGTTTGATAATTCAGTCTAATTGCTCAGCCCAAGTTTGGAAAAGGTTTAAAATTCTCACAGGGTATTATTCAACACTGCCTGCATTGGGTCTTGTGTCACGTTACTCATACGCAGCGTAATCAATTTCTATGTTTGCCTCTTGCCACTCGCTACGTGCGGCGCTTGCACAAATGGTACAGACTTTTATCTCTATCAAATAATATGAAAAGTTGGCAGTTGAGTGCCTCGAAGGGTGTCTCCCAGCATCCTCAGTATCCTACAGGCTGCCATTGAGAGCTCTCGCTACGTGGCTTTTAATTTGAAGCTGTTGATTGTAATGTGCCCAGTGTGAGCTTCAAATAGGTGGATGCAAGTCAGGGTGGAGGGAAAGTTGCGACTTGGAATGTTTGCTGGAGACACGTTTTTCCAAGCGTTAAATATAATTTAATTAGTCTGGAAACAGCAGCGCAAGGCTTAGTCAAAATTTCTTGGCATGTCGCCTAATTTGGAGATAATCTAAATGAGCAGGCAGAAAATATTGAGGGAATGAGAATTGTTAGTCAACATTAAAGTGTTGCTAAAACTTACAATACCCTTCTGTTCATGAACATAGGGTATACAAATAATGTGCAATGGGGAATGGCAAGAAAAACGCATAAAAACTACAAAACAAACGGAAGTGCTGCCAACTCATAATGAACAGCAACAACAACGTCAACAAAGACAACACTTGCAACAACACAGACGCAGAAACAACATATTTGCAACATACAAGCATTCACCCTTTTAGTATTTACTGTAGCTGCTGCTGTAAATATGCATTAGCAGGCTGTCAAACTGTAAAGTGACTCCCAAACTGCACTGCTTCGTTTAGTGCAATATGTTGCTGTTGCAAATGTTGTAGTTGTTACACTTGTTATTGTTGTTGTGGTTGTTGTTGTTGTTGTTGTTGCACTTCATTAGCACAGTGATGGCAACGAAGCGTAGAGAGACGCGTTCCGCCTCGATTAACAATGCTAACGAAAAAAGGGAGAAGGAGCGAGACAGACACACAGAGAAAGCGAAAGATAGATAGAGAGAGATAGAGAGTAGTCAGTTCTGCAGGGCTGCATATGCTAAATGAACAGCAACAACAACAACAAGAATTGCCAACTTTAATTTGACTGTCAAAGTTGCTGGTGCGGGAGTTGCTGCTGTTGTTGTGTTTGTTGCTGTTGCTGCTGTGGCATAGTTGAATTTATTGCTGGCAATTTAACAGATACCACAAAACAAAGTTCAAGTTCAATGGCAGCAACAAGAGCGACAACAACAACGACAAGTTGGCAATCTAACAACTTACTTTCTAGTCAAAATACTTGCAACAGCAACTAACCGTAACAAATAGTTGCTGACGTTGCTGATAGTGTTGCTATCAGCCTTCGATAAAAATTAACTATTGATAAGGCAACAGCGGCCTTCGATTAGCTTTACAGCTAGTTGGATCTTAAGTAGGTCGACGGCAACAGAAGCATGTTTGCTGTCTATGTTGCTGGCGTGCATAAATCATGTGCCACCACTTGACAAATGCTGCAAGCATCCGGCAGCCATGTGTTGCCACTGTCTGCGGCAGCAACAGCAACAGCAACAGCAACTGCAACATACACTGTAGGCGTGTGCACTTTAACCTTTTCAAATGATTTATGCGGCAATTGCAACTGCAACAACACTTGACAATTGTTGGCCGAGATAAAAACAGATTCTCTGCAAAACTGTAACAATTGTCACTGTCATTTGATACATTATGCGAGGGCGTTTTGTGGGGGTGTGGTCCTGCAATTGAAAATTTCTATGGCATTCACTCACGGGCGTATTCATAATAAATGATTAATAAAGGTCATGGATCAAGTTTCTGGTTGCAGAGTGAAAATTGCAATTAATAATTTGCTGTAGGTTTTTTAAAGGCTTAGAGGTCTGATGACTTTGACCTTTATGTCACGGAAAATGAAGATTTCTTCCTCGTTGTAAGATTGATTTCTGATGACTTCAAGGATATCGTGATATAATTGTTAATGAAAAGAAAATAAAAAAAAATATATATAACCTCTGTATATCCTAAGCTGACCAATATTATAATTACAACGGTATTTACATTCTTATATTTAACATTAATAAGCCTTATCATTCTGGGATTATATTTTCTAATTATCTAAGTCAATATTATATTATATTATAATATTTAAGTCAAACGAATAAGTGTACAAGACTTTTAGACAATTACTCGATTAGTTAATTAGCCTAAACATAAATAAGCAATGTAAATCTTCACCTCAATTTAAATAAAGACTGCAAAACGGATCTGAACCAAATCTTGCAGAACTGGTGCGGTTTGAGTTTTTAAGCAGCCCGAACCAGATCGTGAACCGATCCTGAACCGAAACATTTTCTTAAATAAAAGGTTAGGTCCGAAAATAAAATAACTACATTAATTTTATGTCTTTGTAATATTTTTCAACTATATGAAACTTTGGATTAAAATGAGTCCTAATTGAAACCTCCAAACAAATTTCAGGAAAAAAATAAAAACAATACAAATATTTTTTGTATTAATTGAAATTGAGGAAAATATATAGATAAGCTTTGCTATTTTAAAGTCAATTCATAGAACTCTAAGTACTTATACTTGTGTAGATAGCTGCAGTGGGCTATTCTACAAATACATTGTAATCATGGGTAGACATAAGATAAGATAACTTATATTTTATAGTAGCTGAAAGTTTGCGTTGATCTTTATCTAATCAAAAGTCAAGTTGCAAAGTTATTAAAGGTTTTTTTACTTTTTATTTCTTTCTCATGTTTCATTTCAGCTATGTCTTAATCTCAGCAATAAGATCAATTGAAAGTCAAAGCTGACTTTTTAATTAATTTATTTTTAATCAAATTTTTTTCTCATTTTCTTAATTGCAAATTTCATGCTCATATCTTTGATTCTTCATTTCGCATTGACTTGCCGCTAAGTTAACGCCCCCAAATCTGTGTTCTTCATTCTTTCAACCTGAGCTGGTCATAACAGATCTGCCGCCACATAATAAACTGATTAACAAACTAATCCATTCTGATTGTTTACTGTGTGTCTGCGAGTGTGTGTGTGTATGTGAGTTTGTGTATTTGTATAGTTAAAGAAGCGACATGCGCATCATTGCCACATGGTTGGGTTCGGGTTCGGGTCTGGGGATTGGGACTTTTATCGAGGAGTCGACGGGCTGAGCGCAAAAATAGCAAATCATCATTAAGATCTTGTGTATAAACTGCGATCAAGGAGGACGAGGAGGACTGGCTATAATGCCTGAAGTGAGAGAAACGGCACCACACCAATACACTGAATCTACACGGATCCAGAAAGCCACATTCGCAGTTCGAGTCAGAGTCAAAGGCTTTGATCTCACGCCGCCTTGAAAGAGCTCTACAGTGACTGCAACAAAGTATGGACAGTGGCTGCTAAAAGACAAAGAAGAAGACTGCGGTTTTGCATTATTTACACAACAATTCTACAATTCAACAATTCTACAGTTTATCAGTTATTCATTTCTTCAGCTCTTCAGTTTCCAACTCTTGCATCTCTTTCGATGCAATTTTCATGACACTGAAAATTTGTGGCTCGCATTTGGCATTACACAAATTTTGTGGCTTGGCTAATGGCCAGTCTAACAACAAAAACAACAACAATACCAACATCTGTGACTTACGATACCCCCAAGTGTGGATTAAATTGATGTGAGCACGGGAACTTACCTGTAAAGAAAAAGAAAAAAGAAAAAGAGATTGTAAATTTCAACTGCAATTTATATTATGTGGACAAAATCGTTAAGTGCAAATTGCAAATGGCCAATTTAAGAATTGGTTTTGTACATTAGATTCGACAAGATAGAGTAGGTAATTGGCAGCTAATAAGATTAGCCATAAGATAAGAGTTGAGTAATTGTACAGAAAGTCCCAAAATTAACATAATATAGTCAAATATATTGTATAACAAGAGTATGTAAGTCCATCCAAATTTTCAGAAATTTGTTGACAGACTTCACATTTTGTTTTTTTAAATTTATACAGATTTATCAAATGTTCAACAAAACTAGAACTCTTCCTTTACATTGCATTTTTGAATCTTTTTAAAGCTAATGATTAATTAGTGCGTCTAATTCAAAGAATGGATGCGTGTTTTTTGTTTTAAATATCATTGATTTATAAATATTCAATGTTCCGCACAACAAGTCCCCTTCATCAACTGATGGTTTCTCATTTTTAGATTTTTCCCTCAAAAATAAAACCAATCCAAATTTCCACTTAGAAATCTAGCTTTCCCTAACCCTTCGACTGTCTGTAATGACTTGTCTTGTCACGATCAATGTCCATTGAAGTGCTTGCTATGTTTGAGTTTTCATTGATTATTGGATTTCAAGACCGGAAGCCACAAGACGACACACACGTTCAGGATAACAACAAGAAGAACTTAATGTGTGTGTCTGTTTGGGTTTAAAAATAAAACTCATGAAGCTGCACAGTGAAGAAACAGACGTCAGACTACAAGCCTCAGATATTGGACCTTTAGTGTAGCAACCAGTTTTAAGCAAGATAATTCTTACTTTAAAATTCAAATCTCTTATTCTCTTCTTGTTGTTCTTTTATCTCAGTCAGTCGCTGTTTTGTTGAGTTTATTTGTATGTTTGTTTTGGTTTTGATTCTGGTTTACTTTATGTTTGAGTTTGTTTTTACTCTGCGCTGATTTCCTTGGGGAGAATGAGTCGGTCTGTCATTCGTCCTGTCTGCACTCGTCCACTCTCCCCTCCTGAAACAGCTTCAACATCATCGTTCAATTCTCAAACTCTATCAAACTGAGCTCTTAAACGAGTTTGGACCACTCAAAGGGAACTAAGAACTCCGCACTTGAAACAGGTTTCTAACCAATTCTTTTTATTTCGGTCTAAGACACCTGTGACTCTATGAACTGCACGCTCACGTGCCCCGATTGCTTGCACCTTGTTGCATAGCCGAATAAATATTTATGAATTAAGCTGATACAAATTGCATTTGTCATAAATTAAAAACTGTGCGCCCCATGGTGGCAGTGGCAGTGGCAGCTGCAGCTGAGCATGTTGCATAGAATTTAGGAACAACAAAAAAAATTCAAAATACATGTTAGAAAAAATACTAAATATTAAAATAACTGCGCATAGATCAGGTGTTGCTGTCATGTTGCTTTTGACAAAAACACAAGCCGCCGAAGAGAAAAAGCGGTAAAGAGACAGCGAGACAGAGAGAGCAAGAGTCAAGCAGTAAGTCAGTCAGTCAGTCAGTCAATCAATTCATTGAGCTCTCAGTGGGCTGCTTTGTGCCAGCCGCTGGCCAGTCAATTAAAATGAGCTACACTGAGAGAAAATAACATCAACCGTACTTACAACTTCTGTACAATTATAAAATAAAACTAAATATTGAGCTATATTTTTTACTTGATTTAAACAGTATATTAATATTTTTTATCACTGAACAATTTTAGCTTCGTCTCATACATTCCAAAAGAAGAGTTACAAATTTTAATTTTTTTTTAAAATGATCTTTTCAAAATCTCTCCCTTATCACTCACTCAACCTATTTTGTTTTCATGTTTTCTCCCAGTGTAAGAGTTACAAATTTATATATCATACATTTCATGTGCAGGCAGTCAGTCGAGCAGTCAGCAGCCTGTCCACAATCACCACATCTCGTTTATCAAACAGAAATGGTTTTAATAAGCGATGCCAAAAGATAAAACTAACGAGTTACTTACGGCCAGTATCTTTGCAACTGCAAATGATCCCCGCCTCACAGCTCCCACCATTTACCCCTCGACTTGTCAATTTGTTGGCATTTTGTCAGCTCTCTGACGTTGTGTACAGCTTTTATTAATTATGCATGGCGCTACTTAAGAGATACCAGCGATACATAACCGATAAACGAGTATCTGGAGCGAAACTAGAACAAAACTTGAAGAACTGTCCTTGGAATAAAAGCCAAAGTGGAGGTTGAATTAAAGTTGAGTTTAACTAAAAGACCAATTAATTAATTTGACAGTTAAAAGTATCAACTTTAAGGTAAGTAAAAGCTTAACTTATTTTGTTGCAAAATATATGTAATAAATAAGACATCAGTTAGGAAGGTATAATTATTAATAAATTATTTGTCAACCTTCGTTATTCAGGTAAATTAGCTGAATTCGACATTTAATTGAATCATTCTATGAATTTATTACCCATGAAAAATTATTGTCACGCCTATCAAAATCGATTGAGCAATCAAAAACTCATCAATCAGTTGTAAAGGTTTCCCACTGATGATAATAATGTCGTTGTTGTTGTTGATGATGATGATGATGACATGTGATGATAATTGCCAAATATGTAAATTTTTTGTAAAAAATGAAATCAATTAAAGGCAATCAACATTTGGCATTCACCTTGTTGAACTTTTTGAACCAATTGAACTGTTGAAATACGGCAAGTAGAGCACAGTGCTGCTAAAACTGTAATTATGATCGTTTCACACGCCCGTCAATTGGCCTGGCCAAAAAAAGACTAAGCTTACCAACTGCCAACTGCCAATTTCACTTTTCATTCACAGCGTCGCCTCGTCTCGAGTTACCAATAGACCTGACAGCTGTTGAACTCGCCAGTTCCCCTCTCAGCTCACAGCTCCCTGCTCTTATCGACCAACTCGCAGTTCCTCCTCAGCTGCTCATAAATAAACATGAAAACGCTTTAAGAGTTGACGGCGTTTGCAAAGCCTAAAAAACAGCTTTAAAAACGCGCCAAATCAAAGTGAGTAAAGTCAAAAAAGTCGACAAGGGGCAACTCGGCAAGGGGGCAAGTGGTCGGCGGCAAGCAGCATTAATGGCAACTTTATTTGTTTTGAAAGTTGACATTGATTGGACCCGCAATTGGCGACAGTCTTTTGTCTACAGGGTATTATAAAAAAGATGCTGAGCTATAGAGTTATCGAGCTAGCTTCCACTATAATCAATATTAATTTATTTAAAAAATAATAAAATCAAAGTAATTAGAGTAATTTTTGTAGTTATATTGCTATTATTAATAGTTTAAGAAGGCCGGGTCGTAAATTTATAAAACAAAACGGAAAGATGACTATGAGCCAAAAGAGCCAAAAAATGTCCACTGCTAGTATAATTTACAACGAAATTTTTCTTAAAGTAAGTCCAAGCACAGCATTGGTTAATGCACAGCACATCATCATCATTACTTACGATCATATGCCTCGCAAAAAAATGCAGCATCGATAAACTTATCGATAAATATGGCATGCAGCATAGATGCACGTGCATACCTCGTATGTAGGGCATTCGCCAGCTGCAGTTGCCAAGCCAAATCAAAGCTGATTTCTTCGTGGACAACATATCAATTACATGTTCTGCGAATCAGGTCATCACTTTTGGACATGGCCAACAACAGATGTTGTGTTGCACACACGCACACACACACACACAGACATGCACTCACGAAAGCAGACAGAGCCACAAAACGGATACAGGATTAAAATCAACAGCAACCAGCGCCTCCCAAACTGTAATCTGCAATACGTGAGCCTGGCTAAATAACATCCAAGACGTTTGCTCATTTATTTAATATGCTAACTGAAGTGCCACGGCCCGTTTGGACCTGGCCTGGACTGTTGTGGACTCTTGTGGCCCAAAGGCAGCGAGCCTCATGCAAGTTTTATTAAATCAATCAGTGGGCAACGCGTCTAACGGCCACTGACAGACTGACGGACAGACAGACAGACTGACTGCCTCGCATAGCTTCACCTTATGCGCCGTCTTGCATTTGTAATGCCAAAGCCGGATGAGGCATGTCAGGCTAACTATCACATGCTACATGCTACATGCGACATACCACACTGTGCTGGTACAACACACAAGGAACAAGGAACATGCCACACAGCATAACTGTAAGCTACTACATTTCTCTGGGTATGGCAACTCTGTGTTGCAGTTGCACTTGCAACGAGATATCCATAGGCAAGCAGAGTTTACTATAGCTAATTTTCAATTGAAATAATATCGATAAATTATGATCGGATAGAAAGCATAATAATTCCCGTAATTTGCTAAATTCAAGTCTTAATAAAGCCTTATACTTAACTCAATATGTTATATATCACATTTATTTGGTATAGTAATAGTGTTCATAATGATAGTCGATAAATGCGTTTATCGGATTTTATTGACATCGGTTTTTTTCGATACCATCGGGCTGATTAAGTGCTATTCGATAAATAATGCAATTACTATTGAAATGTTTTATCTATGATGACATTCTCTAAATCAGATTATTTTCTGGCAGTCGATCACTACCATGTCTCGAGGCGACCTGCTTATCGATAACTCGCGAGCGAGAACACATGTGGGCCGCAATTTCTTTACCTGGTCATCCAACTGTGGCGACGTGGGCAAAGTGAGTGCTCCGCTCATGGGCGGACACGACTGTCGCTTGAAATCCCGCCTTATGGCCAGCTCGTACCAGGGAATCAATGGCTTGCTCCTCAGGGTTGTCTGGCAGCCGATCTTAAAGTCCAGGGGATCCATGTACTCGGGTGCCATGCGGTTTAGGTCGCTCACCGCCGCATCGGCGGAGGCATAGATGTTGCCGGCGGACTTGTGATTGCCGTGATGTGCCCAGTGGGCGGTCATGTCCAGCATGGAACCGATGGGCACATCGAGACTGCGGTGCAACCCGGCGCCCATGCTCTTCACCCGCATGTGGCCCAGGGTGTGGTAGCGCCGATCCACGGCGCTTGGCAACATGGGCATGGCACTGGGCACCACGAGCAGCTCGTCCTGGTCAATGGTGGCTAGACTCTGGCTGGTGTAGGAGCGCTCCAGCAACTCGGTGCTGTTGCTGCGCTGCGTCACAATGGGCAGCTCGTACAGATTAAGGCGTCTTGTGGTCGGTGGGCGCGTGGGCGTGGCATAGATCTTTGGCTTGGCATAGAGACTCTCGCGGCGCACAGGGGCTGGCGGTGGAAGTCCAGTGGGAGAGAGCGGCACCGACTCCGTCAGGGACAGCGTCATGGGTCGCCGACTGCCCGTCGAGCTGACCGAATTGTGACGCAGTGTGGCACGCCGAGAGTCGCGTTCCTGCATATCGAAGCTCAGCCTCGGCAGCGGCGAGTAGCAAACCCGCTCCGAGCTGTCATAGGAGCTGCGAAGTCCGCTGTCGAGTCTCCGCTTCGGACTCTCCGGTGCGGTGTAGAGAAAGATGTGCTCCTCCTCGCCGGCGGTGTTATAGTCAGGCGTCTTGGGCGTAGCACTGCTCTGCAGGGAATCCAGCGAGAAGCGGGAGTTCTTCTTCACGCTCTGATAGTCGCAGGGCATCGATCCGCCGCCCGAGGAGCTCGACGCATCCGACAGAGGACGAAAGCCAACGCCTCCCGAGGTGGTCGACGCCGTTGTCGTGGCACTGGCATAGATCGGCTCCAGGTCGGATCCAATGGTGGGAGTACGCACGGGCTTGGCTCTCGCATAGATCTCCTCGCCATGACCGCCGCCCAGCGACGAACTCTGGCTGTAGTTGCTCCTAAGCGAGACGGTCCGCTTTCTCTGGCCCTGCTGCCCCGCCTCCAACCTCAAGCCCGCCGCCTGCAGTTCGTGCGGCTTTGCGGCGGCTGCTGCCTCGGTCACCTCGGCGGCGCGTATGGAGCGGGAGCGGGTCAGACCACGGGCTCGGATTGTCGCATAACCATCGTACAGAGGCGACGTTGGAGGTCGATTGCTGGCGCTGGCAGCGGACATCGTTTGACGTTGTCTCTGGTGGATTCCACTTTGGAGATTGACTTTGTTCACTGCTCTGGTTTTGGATTTTTAACTTTGGTTTTTCATAAGGTTTTCATGTTGTTCTTTTTTTTTTGTCTTTCACTTGCCACATTGATTAATTGATGCTGTATTTTGAATTGAGGTTTATCATTTATTATCAACTCTGGGGGTCTGCTCCTCAGCGTGCTCATTGCCCATTGGGATGGATCGAGATCTGGGATCGCTCGCTTTAAACTTAAACTGCATCAATCATTCTTAATTGAAGCCCAACGATTCATAAATTGAAGTTGTAATGCGGCGTGCATTGAACTTGCCACATGCCACGCCCAGTTACAGTGAGCCCCGCGCTGCTAATAACATATTTGTTTAATATCAGTAGAGTGAGCGTCTCATTAACGCCTAATTAGCATCTATTTCACATGACTGACTGTCTGATTGTCTGACTGTCTGTGGTTTTGATTGACGGCCCCAAAAATGGCGCGAAAATCCACGAGACGTTAACTCAATGGGGTAATACAACAATGGAGAATGAGTCTAATGGATTCGACGACGAGTTGTCAAATTTTGAATGCCATATTTGAGAGTATGTAAAGACTGACTTGAAGAGTTTAAGTTGGCTGGAAGCGACTTTCAAGGTTTCCAAGATGGGAGTTAATGAGAATCACGAACTGTTTAAGTGATCTTATGGATTTTAAAAAGAAAACCTATCTCTACTTTTTAAGCGTAAGATTCAAAACAACAGAACCTATTTTTAAAAAATTTTTAGACCCCGTTCCTGAAAATCTTTACCACTTTGGAGAAAGTTTGGTTCTGTGGTTCGAATCTTTAATAAATGTTATGCAAAAAATAATGTTTTACTTTCTGAATTATTATCCTATCTTCAATATTGTTCAAGGCAATGAAAAATTTCAGCTGCTATGAACTTTATTGTTTTCCTTACCGATCCATTACCGTACGATTATAATACGAAAGGTACTCGGTTCGGGTTTATATGTGTATAATGTATAATTTTTTGACAAGAAATTAATCTCTTCGGCATTTCTTCCGACAACTATAAATTTATTAATTAAGGCTTGGTTGAGTGCAATTATTTGAAAAAATACAATAGCTTTTGCACCACTGTATGTACAATTATTATTATTTTTTCTGCTTTAATAACTTTATCGATGCTGAGCGATTTCAACATTAGCAAAGCCGCAATTTTATTCTATAGACTATAGTTGCAACAATTAGAATTGTTGTTTATTAGAACTCAAGCAGAGACAGAGAGACATAGAGAGAAAGAGAGGGAGAGAGTGTGAAGTCCAAGCCATGAACTGCAATCAAAACAATTACAGCCAATTCACGCAGCGCTATAAAACAACAACAGCAACAACAGAGGGAAATACCAAAGCTGAGAGACGTCTCATCGTCATGGACAGACACGACGATAACAACAAAAACAACAAGTTGCCTTGAGGCAGCTGCAGAACAGAAAACAATGGAGAGGGGCGAGATACAATGACTTGAGCGTATGTTGATGACATTAGAAAATTGTTATTTATTGCATTTCCAAGTTGTTATTGCCTTTGTTGCTGTGTTGCACAAGAACAGAATGAGTCAAACTGTCATTTAGCAAAGTCAGCTGGTTTTGCAATGGTTCGGAATAAGAACCAAAAAAAGAAGAAGAAACAGAAAGAGAACCAGACTCAGAATCAGAACCGGAGTCGAACCCAAGTCCGCTTTCAAGTGTCAACGACTGCAGTCCAACTAACAAACCAATTGACAGACACAACAACAGCAACAACAATAACAACAACAACTACAACGACTGCCTGGCATGTGGCATAAACTGTTGCAGCCTCAAAGTCGCCACATGGCATCAGCATAGTCCATACTTATAGATATTATATGTTTTAAGTGCTCGTTCTGCCAGTCGCAAGTGTCAAAGAGTTGATAAAACTAAAACTCATAAAGTCGGCAGCCTGCCGAGAAAGACTGGCGATATCATAGAAGAAAATGTGCCACGCCTCCTGCGTGTACCGCCCCGCAGAACCAGGAAATGTTTTCTTAGTTTTGATTGAGGCTTAGAAAAAATTATAATATGCTGAGACAGTTTTATAGAGCGGCCTTGAAGTTGGAAAAAATGACAAATGAAATGTTTGGAGAAATTTATTGTAACTAGTTTTAAATACTTAAAAACTTTATAATACTCATAATTCGAAATTAGTGTCAAGTAATAAAACATTTAATATTCCTGTTTGGGACCATTTTTCACTTTTTTCCGCACAGTTGTAAAATGTAGAAAGTTGTTTTCTACACAAACTTAAAAGCAAAACGAAAACTGCTTAATATATTCCCAAAAATATAATTAAAATTGCTTAATATTTTCCAATAAATATTTTGTTTTAAATATTTTAATTTAAAAAACATTGTATTGCACATTATCCATAAGGTAACTTGATTGACTTTATTAGAACATGTTTTTTTAGCTTTATTATAACTGGGTCTAATTTACAATACAATGTTCAGTGTTCAATCTGCAACTCTGAAGCATTCAATAAATTTTTAATTGTGTTGCAGCTTGACAAGGCAGCTGAGCTAAATGCGGCACAAAAGTTGAGCTATGGTTCTGCGGTAAGGCAGATTATAAAATTTATGGCACATGTAAAATGGGGACAAAAGGAAGTGCAACAAATACAACTCAATGTGCCGCATTGTGAGTCACGTAGAAACTTTAGTCTAAACAGCGCAGTTTGGAAAGCGCAGCAAGTTGAACCTAAGTTGATTGAATAAATTGCGCATAAATCAAATTAATTTTGGGTTGCCTATAATTCGACAACAAAAACGAACTCAAGGCCTGACAGAATGCGAATTCAACAATTTAAATTGAATTTTTTTGTGGCAGGTAGGCGTCTAATTGTTTTGCATATTGATTATTGTATATTATGCAACTGTTGCATCGGAATGTCCATTGTGTTATGAAAATTGTGGCAAATGTCAATTGCCATTGAACAATTGAACTCCCGAGGCGTTTCTAACTGCTTGTCAGGCGCTGTTTGCCAGCTTTCACTAACGAATGGTACAGTTTGACAGTCACTGGCCTTTGGAGTGGAGCGGAGAGAGAGGGAGGAAGTGGCAGGCCCACAGGCTTATCGCAGTGACGTCTGTCTAGGTTTTTTCTGTTGCTTTTCCTGGTGGGCTGCTGCTGTGGCTGGGTCGCTCCAGTCTAGACGATGTGGCTGCTTATCTATCGAGCCAAATCTCACAAGGAAATTGCCATAATTTTCAGCCAACAAAAAAAAAATAATAATAATAATAATAAAAGTCAAGAAACATATAAATATAATAGAAATAACAAAATCGAAATCAACCAACGCATACGACAGACTGAGAGACGGGTGTTTCACTTGATTAATGTTTTTAGGAAATTAAATGAATTATGGATTCAGGCGATTAAAGAGCGAAATACTTAAGACCCACTGAGCATCAAGTCAAAGTCATCATCAGAGACACAACATCTGCTCTCAGTTCATCTGAGAAAACTGTCGTAATACGATTATTCACATTCGTATTCGTACTTGTCTGATGTGTTGATCAGCTCAACAGCTCAAGTAAATACGAGTATTTGCCTCTTTTTGCTCATAATCCCAGTCTGTCAAACTTTTGACAAAATGCGCAATAAACAAGCAATAAATGTATTGTTGGCAACTGTGTCAGCTTCTAATGAAAAAAGTATTAACAAAGCCAAAAAATATAAACAACAAAAAATTAGGAATTTTAAATATTCAATGTCAGAACCGGTTGAAAATTAAGGCTGAAAAAATACGCACAACTAATCAAACTGAGGCTGTCAACTGCATTGCTAAGTAGCTTCGTGTCATACATTTGAGATAGAGCTGGTTGCTAGGGGTTGTGAACTGTCACACCCTCAAGGTTGTCAAAACTATGAAAAGTTCTTTGAGATATAGGTAATTATATATTTTTTGTTTATGAATAATACTGAAAGGATTCATGATTATTTTATGATTCATATGTAACACCCATTTGACTTACAAAGCTAATCTTTGGTATTTGAGATATTAATGAGTTAACTAATATTTATATACTCAAAAGGCAACTCAAAATACCGCCAAGGCTAATTGTAAGATTAATTAAAAATATAGCTGAAACCGTTGGCTAACATGAGATTCAATTTCTCGCTTCACTTCATACTGTTTCTATTCTATTAAACTAGAGATTCAACAAGGTCTTCGAATGAGTTCTGCAAAGATTCGTATGAACGTAATCACACTTAACTCTTATGAAGTCATTGGTACCCAGAGCATTTGACAGTTGAATAAAAAAATAATAAAAGAAGAAAAACAACAACAAGCAAGTCGTGTGTAGTGTGTGTGCTTGTGAGTGTGTCTGGTTTTAAGTCATTAGAGGCGTCGCTCTTGTAGGCTTTTAATTAGGTCGAGTTGTTATTTCAATTTGGATTCGGACAATTTTTTTTTCCTGATGCTGCTGCTGGATACTGTTGGAGAACTGTTCCCAATGGCAGCAGCTCACTCACAGCTAATGTTCATATAATTATTGAGGTGTCCTTAGATATAGTGTATATTATTTATATTTGAGTTTATAGAAAACATGACATCACAGACATAAATAAGACTATAAACATTTCATGCACGTCATCAATATCGTTTTTATAGTTTATTTATAGACGAATTTTCGGTTTTAAAGAAAACAAATTTTTTTTCAATTCTCAAACTATTCAAAGGTTTATCAAAAAACGTTTATCGCTCATAGAATTTATAATTTAATGCATGTTTATTTATTTATATATGCAAAAATACAAAAAAGTGAGCCGAAAGGGAGCGCCAACATTTTAGCGACCCAAAATAATAAAAACAAAAAAAATGTTAGTTTTTATAAAAGATTTTATATCGTTTATCGAACTGCATTAATTGGGCACGAAACCTGCTGTGAGAAGTCGACGTTTAGTCGAGTCTATTCAGTTTCTTTTCTCTGAATTTAGCGGGTGGAAGTTTAACAAAAGTGGAACTCAACCAGTTTCTGTATGAGTCTAACCCCAGCGAGTTTCAAATCGAGATCGAGATCGAGACGGAAACGAAGAGGAAGATCGAGAGCTTGAGATGAAGGCTGGGCACTTCCTCAAGTGGTCGACGAACGACGCACTTGACATATGCGACTGAGAATTATAAACAATTGAGTCTAATTTAAGTTTAGAGCACACTGTAATAACAACATTAGCCCATGTAACTTGAGCCAAAGAGGCTTTAAAGTGAACGTAAATGGGGGAGGGTATAATACAAACTGAAACCACTTTTAAGTGTGTCTTTCCTAGTACGTCAGACTCGTCAAGGGGATTGTCCATTACGTATCCGCATCTGTATACTAATATGGCGTACTAGTTTATATATATATACATTTGCTGCTTTGGTGCATTTAATTAAAGGCCAACGCATTGTAAAAAAAGCTGTCATGCAATTGAAATGCGGTGCTGTAAATGTATATTAAGGATTGCAAATGTGGGTAATAAAATACTTAGATGCAGTTTCTGAAATATCAGATGCACTGACACAAGGTCTACAAATAGCGTACAGATGTTCTAATTTAAGCATAGAGATGGGAGTGAGTTGAAAATCTTTAAAATGTTGATGCGAAAATAAGATCTAATGATTGGCTTGGTACAGAATTATAAGAATTAAATTGATAGGTTGAACAGCGATACACTTGTAAAATATTATATACATACAGTATCTCGATGTTAAGAAACGAAGTTTGACCAGACTCGACATGAGAAATGCCGAGAGGAAGGAAATCAGACGAGATTCCAGATATCAACACATACATCAATCTGTCAGACACGCTTAATCGTGTAGAAAATATCTAACAAAAGCAAAATAAACATGTGAAAATTGGAAGAAAATAAACCGAAGTTAGCTTTCATTTGCGGAATAAACATACTCGTCAATTTGCATATCGCACCCGTACTTGATGACTGTAGACTGTGGCAAGAAACTCAATTGTAGCTACCGGTCAACGGATTGCCAAGCCTCAAGTAAAACAAATGCAAAGTCAAGAAATCGAAATCCAATCAAATCGACACGAATCAAAAACGAAATGAGCCAAATCGAATTGTCTGTATACAAATCACGTCAACAAACAATTTATCAACGAGTCTAAGTTTGAGTCTCAAGATGAAGGTGCAACCCGGGGGCAGATAGACGTGTTGCGTAGCTTGAATACTTAAGATAATGAATGCAGCTCGAATTTGATGTGCCTGCATGCTGATAAGCTTCCACTCACTCACATTCGAGAATGATAAAAGAATGGATACCAAATTTAGTTTTGAGTTCCACTCGACTTGCAGTAATTACAATTGCCAGACAGACAGACAGACGGACAGACGGTCGACCGTTCGTGCAACACCCGCATCCCCACTTGTCCACTTGATGGACAACAACATGAAATTATTATATATGCATCTAAATCCAACATATAGAATACACTTGTACACAGATGCTATTCGTTGGCTTGACAACAGCTCCATTGCCCCTTGCCCATTGCCCGGCTCTCGACTCAACTCTCAACGTGCTGTCAGGCAACAATCACTCGTATCTTGTGCATGTTGCATGCAACATTGCCTCGCTGCTTTACTCTCCCCCCTCCCAACCTCGACTCTGCGCTTCTGTTGATTATGCTGATGAGTTTTTGGGTCGTCTCGTCGCTGGGTCGCTCTCTGTCATACTATCAGCAGCCCCATCTTGCAACGTGGGCAATAATAATAATGAAAATGAAAAAGTTTTTCTCTCGTTTTTTATTTCCCCTCGTTTTTTTTTGTTTCTCATTTTCGGGTATGCATTTCGGGTAAGTGCCCAGCCTGGCCATAGGGTTAAGGGGTCGGACTCTGTTTATGTTTCTTTAACATGCGCTTTGTCTTGGACGGTGCCACTAATGACAAACAATAACAATAATAACAACAACAACAACATCAATAAGACCAAACAACTAGCAAAGCAGCTGGTGCGAGGATTAAGGTGCAAGCGAGATGGCATTGTCCAACATTAAAAGAGTTTCTACACAAAAGAAGAGTAGAAATAGGCAGGATCCTGTTAATTTAAAATACAAATTTAGATTTTGATTATTCGAATGAAAATTCAAAATGATTATTCAATAGAAAGAGCCAAAGAAAAAGTATATCGATGGAGTTACAAAATATTAAATAAAAAATAGATTATGACAAATCGAATTAAAATTTGTGACTGTTATAGACATGACAAAATAAGCATTTAAACTGTTTTTTTTTTTTTTTTATTGCTAATATTAATTGTTAGCAAAATAATTCTAGACTTTATATTGGAAGCAACAAAATAATAAGTTAATCATTTTTAAAAAACATAAAATACAAAAAACGAAGAAACAATTGTGACACTTAATGATGTGATGCTGAAATTAATAATTTTTCGTAAAATCTTGAAAAATTAAATCAAAAGATTGCCTATCAACTTTTCAAGTGCAGACTCTATGCATAATGAATTAATCAACGTGAATTAATCAACGGCGGCCAGAAACAGAAGAAGAAGCAAGAACTAAAGCAGATAATGCGGCATAATGATAATTAAATTTTGGAGTCTTCTTCCCGAGAAACTGAAGCACTAAATGGACGAGACATAGATAAGAGCAAAAGGGCTATGGACTGTAATTCCTAGAATTGAGATGGGGCTGAGTTCTTGAAGTAAGTTTCCATTTAGGACGCTCCTCATTTCAATCGGTTGCACGTAGGTCGCCATTGTATTTTGTCAAAGGCTGCAACTGCAACACCAGAATAGTCATTAGAACGAGGGGAGCAGAATACCAATCAGATAGAGAGGGGAACAACAGCAGTGCTGTAATCAAAGCAGCTGTGCAACAGAGTGCAACCAGTTCTAGTAATTGTAACAACAAGAACTCTTGCAACACTACGAGTATCACAAATATTAGTTGCAGCTGATTAATGATTTGTAGCTGGGCGCAACTTCACTTGAACCTTTTGAGGCATCTGCAATCAGCTCGTTCATTTTTTAAAAGTCAAGTCAAGCCGGGCCCTTTTTAAAGGTGCGACTCTGTCGCATTTTATAAAGACGACAAAGCCACTGATAATGACTGTTTATTAAGTGCCAAAGACGGCTGCAACATGCTCATAGGTAGCAACTGTTGTCGCTGTGGCAGCTGAGGCAGATGGCAACATGTTGCCAAGCAGCGAGCAGTGAACAGAGACCAATTAGTCAACCTTACAAGGTGCAACCTAGGTAAAATGCTAACCTTGAGAAGACCACAGCTAATTAGTGTAATGCAACAGGCGACACTCAAACGGGTTGCAAGTTTAAAGTAATTATGATATTAATGATATCAGTAGTGCTTGAGTACGAAGTTCCCTAGTGGAGTCCTATCGTGTTGCTCTGTATTTCTCTAGAGTATTATTTTTGTCAACTGCGAGTATTGATCCCAAGTGCTGAAGATATTAAGTACTATTTGATGAACTATAATTTGAAAACAGCGAAGAGGAGAGATTGACGAAGGAGGGAGAGAGAGGGAGAGAGTAGTAGATTCCAATCATTGCTCCCTTCCTGCCCAGAATACTCTTTGTATTACTTAAAATTTTTTTATGATATTAAGTAAGATTTTGAATACGAGTAAGTTAATTTCTTTTTCAAAGCACGTTTCTGATTTCTGAAATCTTTTTGACATGGAACAATACTTATTATTTACTCTCTAAATTCCCATCCATCTTATTATGCCATCAATATTATATAACATTTCTCTTGCTTCTGAGAAAATTATATTAATTGCTAGTTTCCTCATATTTCCATACTTTCTATGATTGTTTTTTCTTCTACTTCTAGAACTTTGTCCATGTTTAGCGCCGTTTTTCCCACATCAATTGCTTTTCTTTTATGACTTTCTTTCCCTTTCTTTACCAATTTCCTCCTGCTAATTAACATTTTGTAAACCCGAAAAAATATGGTTCGCCCGGTTGTCGCCGCCATTCCGTCAATTAAACCCAGCCCAAGACATTGAGAGACACACATTTTCCCAAGCTTCCAGTGGACAACCCTTTGTATAACAGGTAGCATCCTACACCCAATATTATTCCCATACCTAAGCATGCCATCCATGCGCCGTAGATTTGTAGCTGTTTACGGGTCATTAGCCCCGGGTAGAACAGTAGCTCGGTAGTTTTGAGTCTGGGATCGAATGGGTTTTCGGGTAACAATTGAGGCTCATAAAATTGTGCCTATTAATTAAGTGCCGCGCCAGGCATTTAGTATTTTTATTTTTGGTATTTGTTGTTGAAGGTGTTGGGTAGAGACATTGCTCTCATGTTGGAACCGTTGTTGGGACTGCACAAATATTTACATAGCATTTACATGGCGGACAAACACAGAAATGCAAAACACTCCACAGCTGCCGGGGCAGACAGTTTGGCTCCGACCCGTTTGCGGAGGGAGCGGAAGGTGAGCGACATTAATCGACTCAATTTGAAGCAGTTGACATGCATGTTTATACCCTTTAAACATTGCGAATAAATTGAATGAGATATGCAGTCGAGGGATAAGCATATCTCAGACTAGAGACAATAAATTTATATTTTATTTTAGATATATAATTGATATTTGAAATGAATTGATATTTAAATCATTCTAAAAAGCTCAAAACCTTAAGAGTATAGGGTATCTATCCTACTACATAACATATTTGTTTGTTTGTTTGTTGTGTCTCTGTAGCCTCTACCAATGGCAAATAAAATGCCAACAAACACACATTGACAGTCGGAGCAATGATAGTCGAGAAAGTCAATCAATGGAAATTGTTTTGGAAAATTCACGTAAAACTGCGGCTCGCTTTAAAGGAAACAAACTCTGAAGAGCAATTGATTTAAATGTCAGTTTGTTTATAAAGACTATATAGAGTGGAAAGATGTTAGGGTCTATGAGGAAGTCGAAATGGAGCTTTTTACACGCCTTGAAAACGGGCAGCAGTTATGGAACGTTGCATATGAGGAAAATTGCAGGAAAACGTCGATGGTGTCGGCAGTTCAAACGATAGAAAAAGCAAAAGAAAATCTGCAATAAAAAAAAAAACTTCAAAGTAACGGCTGCATGCTTAAATTCAAAATTAATTTTCTCTAGCAAGCGACAATTTTCATTAGCTGCGCCTGACAATTTTCCTCGCAGCAAAACGAAAATCAATCTTCATCAGGCGTTGCGCCACACACAAAATGAGCTCTGCTGCAGCATAATTAATTGCAATATTTTTTCAATTAAAATACTTGAGTTAAAAGCCGCTTGTGTTGAACTTTGCAGTTCAAATATATTATTATAATCTCAAGACAACGGCAAACAAAACTGTTCACAGGCTCATAAATCTCACATTTGGGGATGTTCCCCTCCTGGCATTCCAGAGGCGCCAACTTCTAATAAGAATTTATTACAAAAAAGTATATATTCGTATACATATTTGAGAGTTGAGCCACAGGATGCGAGGGTGACGCTGAGAACTTCCAAAATTTCAATTAATTGATCGCACGCAACGCGCAAAGTCGTTCGGGGCGGCTCAAGGGGGAAACTGGAGATGAAAGCAAGCGGTTCCGGGGAGGGTGACACTACTAAAGCCGAGGCGACTACACCTCCGTTAGGTACAGGAGACTCTCTCACACACAGCTGTCGTCGTGGCACACACATGTGTGTGCTGTCGGGATGAGGATGAGGGTGAGGGTGAGGTTGAGGGTGCTGGGAATTTCGGATTGAATGCTGCTAACATCGCCATGTGTACACTGTACAGTCAGACCTAATTTGATTATTTTCTTTTTTCGTTTTTATTTTATTTGGGATTTGTTTCTGTTTGCTGTGATATATTGGCCTGTCACGGGCTTTGGGTTGCCATTAGCGAACAAAAATACACAGAGAAATAAAATGGCAAATGCAGCTAACCGAAATGGGTTCTACGAGATCTGACAACCGAGCAGGTAGCATCAACAAATCAATGTGTAAGTGTGCAATTTCATCTTAAAGTTTTACATCCATGGCTTATTTAAAATTGTAATTAACATAAAATATGTGCAAACAACAATTGCAATTGAACAAATGCACAATAGACCAGACCAGACCAGACCAGACTTCTTATTTTCGGTACCCCTACATCCAACAGTTCATCCGACGAGAAACATTGTTGTGTCTGGTGAGTGTGATTGGTCATAAAGATACGATTCTCAAAGAAGTATAAAGCGAAAGATATAATAACATAACAGTAGGTAAGCAATATAAAAACGATCCAAGATATGATCTTTATTGCTTAGCTACTTTTTGACATAGAATTACTATATGGAGTATTATATAGAATTGTATGTGCCATTGCATAAATACTTTGTTTTTAGACCCCCTTTTTAGGCCTAAGCCTCTGCCTGCATCTTTCAACATCTATGGATGCACCCTATGAACAATTTGCCCAGTTTATTTCGATATGCTCCATTAAACAATTTGCCATTGTTGCACTCTTTTCTACCATTTGCAATATGTCTCTTCTCCCTCATTCTCTCTCAGTACATGTATCTGTATCTCTCTCGCTGTCTGCTTAATTTGTTGCTTTTTGATGAGAAACAATAACTGCGTTTCATTATGACAACCGAGTCACACCCCGTCACATCGTCTCGCCTTGTCTCGGTTTTCCCTTTCCACATACTCGTATTCTCGTAGTATGTACCCCAGCTGATGTTGCAGATTTTCCTGTTCCATTATATATTTGGTATTGTTGTATTGTGTACCGCTGATTGTGCAACTTGTATGTAACTTTAGTCGAGTCACTGTAGACACTCTTGATATTAGGGGATATTGGATAGGCTTTTAGCAATGAGCACGCTTTGGGGTTTTGAGCGGGACGAAATTTGGGTCCGGGGGTCTTTTATTGGATCACTCTTTGGCTGGCACAGTTTGTTGTTGTTGTTTGTTTATTTTTTATGGTGCTTCAGCTTCCGCATCGCAAATGTTGCGGCAACATTTTGTTTATTTATTTGCTTTAATTTTTATCTTTTTATCTTTCGGTTAACTTAAACAGTTGTATGCAATTTCGCTTGTTATCTTTTCGTGTCACATACGACAGATAATTGGAATGATTTTTGGATTTTGGTTTTGTTTTTGGTTCACTTTGTTGTTTTGTTTACTGACCAGCTGAACTTTACACTGCTCGGAGAACCCGTAGAATCCAGCGACCGGTTTGCCATTAAATATGTATTTATTTTGCTGTTATTTTATTTCTTTTCGTTTCGCTTATCGCACGTTACAAAAACACTAAACACGTTTAAAGGCCCTGGGTATAATTTATTTATAGATTTTTAAAGCTTTTCAACACACAACAAAAATATGCTCAATGAACCTTTCTTTAAATCACAATTCACGCAACACTTGGCTTGGATTTGGCCTCACACACTTCAGTAATCAGTTAAATAAATAAACAACAAACACGATCACGTATGTACGTAGCTTGAGCGATTCTCACGTTTAACGTACTACACGATACTCGGCTCTCAGATACTTTTCGCTACAGATACAAAATAGAGGGCGACGCGCAGTACGTCCGTTTCGCTAAGAAGTCGACGCTGTACTAACAACATGTTGAGAAAGATCAGTTGAGAGCGCGCCAGAAAAGAGCGCGAGAGAACGAGAGAGCGAAATGTCTTGGCAGAGAGCGTGACGTCAGTTACAAACAGCGAGAATGAGCGAGCGAGACAACGACTGTCCGACGATCAGCAACATGTGAAGTGCGTTGGCAACATGAGGCCAAGCTATTGGTTGCCTTCCGAAATGTTGCTAGGCGCTGTGCGTGCGTTCCGACGTCTGCCGCATCAAATGCGGAACTGAATATGACACACTCGACTCCCAAATCCTTTGGCAGCCAAATAGCACCAGCAACGGCAGACGCATCAAGCGTCCTGCTGCGACGCAGCAGTGGCTGCGGTGGCGACGACGTCGGCGTCGGCGTCAGCAGCGGCGGCTTGACGGCGGCGACAAAACAAATAACAGCATAAAAACGGCAAAAACAGTTATTGATGGGGCAGAGTCATACGACAGCAACGATACGCTACCATTATTCTAATTAGCCAAATTATATATTAAATATGAGCGTATTGAGTGTGGAAATAGATTTTTGAGGGTTATGTTCATATATACATATATAATATTTCATCAAAAGTTTCAAATAGAACTCTTTTTATTTTGAATGAATTTTAAAATTTGTTGGAATTATATTCTAAAATTTTAAACACGATGCAAAAGTTTTAAATGGGATTAAATAACCTTAAAATATAATTATTTTCTCATAAAAGCATATGTGTAAACTAAAAAAATTAATTTAAGTATATAACTTAAAATAAAAAGGTAATTTCTCAGGACATTCATAAAAATCTTCGTGCTCTAAAATTGTTTTTAAAAGTTTTTCTATAGAGCTATTTATCATTTATTTAAAGTTTCTTTCGGTATTAGAATTCCATTACCTTATTTAAGATAATTTTGAAAGCCTGTGGATTTTAACCTCTAAAAGAGTTCAATTCTGTAGTTTAATTTGTGTTTCTAAAACGATGGTTTATCTCATAACCCAATGCCCTACAGGGCATCAAAAATAACACATAGCCCGGTCCAGGACATTGTTGCCACAGGAGCCACGACGCAGACGGTGACTGGGGCGAGCAGCTGGCGCCAAAGTGGCGACACTGCCGACGTCGCTGTCGCCGTCGCCGTCGCCTTCTGCCCCATCGACTCGATTTTTATTTAGATGTTGGCAAAACTATTCAGCGTAGAGAGAAAAAAATTACAGACGCAGCTTCCTGTGTGAAAAGGACGACGACGTTGGCAAATGAAGTTGCGCAGTGTAGAGCGAGAGGAAGGAGTAAAAAAAATTGTGCAAATTTGTGTTTTGTAGTTAGTCGAAGCACCCCAAGGGGAAAGATTGGGGAGAGGGGTGTGGAGTTCGGTGCAGTCGCTTTATGTGCTGGCGTCATTTATTTTTAGCACGAGACGCTGCGGCGCCAACGCCAGCGACAAAGTCAAACCGAAAATCGCGATTAAGGGGAAAGAAAAAAGGAAAGCACAAGGGACAGGGGGGCGAGACCAGCATAATAAAGTTGTAAAAACTTTGGGGTTTGTTTAACGAGTCTGATTGTTGACATAGAGCAGGGAGAAGAGGGAAACCAACTTAAAAAATGATTGATTATGTTAAATTGAGACGCCGTTGGCCATTGGCTTTGGGACAAACGATGGGGGAGGAGCAGAGGGGAGCTTGGCCTCGTCCTCGACATTTGCCAAGGCAAGCATTTTCCAGCCAAAATGTATATGAACTTTGCTGCCTCATCTCTTCTCAACTTATGGTTCTTCATTTTTGCCAACTCATGTGAAATGCGTTGGGACTGAGGGACACGGGGAGTGCATCGTCGGAGCTGGAGGAGAAGTCATTGACTGGCGTAAGTTAAGAGTTTAAGTCGTCTTATTGGTACAGATACCAACAATGATAATATATGTGGGTTATTAGCAAAAGAAGCAATTGATTTCTGATGCCGCAAGACTCTGTGGGATTAGGCATTTGGCTTACTGTTGATAAATATTTACTTACAAATGCTATCAGAATTCATTTCTAGGAAAAGTCGAGGCAGAAATTATGCATAGTAATACAGATACCAATTCAAATTAATGAACATCTAAATAAGTACGCAAAACGTCTTTGCGAATCATTACAAATTCTTGTATGTAATATTATCAATTTATAGGACAAAAGCTTTTTAAAAGAATGAAATTTGAGGAGAAGTATTAATATTTTTATATTTGCAAGAACTTTTAAATTCTTTAGTGGCGATAATTAATACTTTATTCTTGGCGTACTCCATCAATTAATTAAAAAGCGGACAAACTACTTGTATAATGTACATACCAATTCTTAGATAATATGAATAGAGGACGGAATAACACTTACCTAAAAGTAAAGAAATACAATGGAATGGTTAATATTATGAAGTAAGACAATAGATTATGTAAGTATATATACAGATTTGACTAAATTATGGTTTATTTGTTCAATTTAATGTTCTGCTCAACTATCACTTGTCACACAAGCGACCACTTTCAGCAGATGCTCATTTAAAGTCCATTAAACTATTTGCCTAGTAGAAAACAAAATGCCACATGCCCAGAACTTAAATATTATTATTATAGTTCCAGGTTCCCCCTCTTCCCATCCACTAGAGTTTTTATTAAGAGGTTCAAGTGGCACAAATATTGACAAGCGAATTGTCTTTAATCCCAAATCAATTAAAATGAAGAACTTGAAAGACTTTTTGTTATCTTTTGCTTTAACTCACTTTCCCCTTAAACCAGCACACTTCTGTTACCCCTCTCCCCTCTCCCCTCTCCCCACTCCCTGATACTGTTTGCGATTCATCTGCTTTTGCTCAGCGGATTTGACGCTTGCGGCGATCGTCTTATACATAGTTATGATTCGAGGCAGAAGCATATATTCTTTGATGGGGGGATTAGCTGAGAGATAAGGGGGTTTTTCTATCACGCTTTTAATGCTCTTATATGTGTGTGTTGTTTGTCTTCGTGTGTGTGTGTGTGTGTGTGTGTGTGTGTGTGACCATCGGTCAGTTGGGTCAATTTGGAGTGCGTGATAAATGGGCGCGTTGCGTGGCTCGAGACTCGTTTTGAGTGTTGGTTGTTGTTGTGCCTTGAATTGTGGTTGGACCGAGCCTCTTGGGTAGCATAGTGTTTTTGTTGTTGTTAATATTGCTGTGCTTTAATATTTATGGTCAGTGATAAGATTGCTCAATTGAGGTCTCTGTTTTTGTAGCTGGCAAAAGAGCCAAAGCTGTTTAAAGTTGATGTAGGTTGGAAGTTTCATAAGCTTCTTTATGTTTCTCATTTTTTTTTTTTTATTTATTTCCCTTTTTCTTTTTGGCAAGAGAGTGCATTAGCGGCTGTCATAAAGCTTAGCCCGATAGCGGGAAATGGGGCAATGGAATTGAAAGAGAAAGAGAGGAGAGAGCTGCAATTTGCAGTTGTCGTTAGCAGTCTGGAATAACTAAAAACATTAACAAAATGTGAAAAAAGGCCATCCAAGGAAGAGATACAGCTTAATATACTAGTCAGATGCTTCACGGAACTTTAAGTCTGGATTTAGTTTGAAGTGACGAGACCTGAAACTCCTAAATTTACTATAGTTAAAGAAGGAAAGAAGGGCTTTTTATACCCGTTATTAAAGGTATATTGCGTTTGTTTTAATGTATGTAACACGAAGAAGGAGGCATCTCTGACCCTATAAAGTATATATATTCTTGATCAGCATCAACAGCCGAGTCGATATAGCCATGTCCGTCTGTCCAGCTGTCCGTCCGTATGAACAAAAGGATCTCAGAGACTATAAGAAATGGAGTATCCAAATTTGGCAAAAATTGAAGTAGTAAAATTACTACTTTATACTAATTTCTATAAAATACTATAATATATATTGAAATAAGTAACGGGTATTCCATGGTCAAAATATCGACTATAGCCTTTCCGACTTGTTTTCTCTTCAATACAAAGCAAATATTAAAGAAAATTTAAGAACTGCATCTTACTGCCACGCAATACCATATGAAAAACTGACAAAGCAAACTCAGCTGACATAACTGAGGACTGTGAAATGACAATTGAAGGGAGAAAAGGGAGAGGGAGGAAAGTCAGGGCTCTGGGTACTTGGGACTGAGGACTGCGCCTCACTTTTGTTGCTTTGTGCGACCGCAAAGTGAAATTGCTCGATGTCTGTCAATAAAAAAGCCAATAGCAAATAATATGCCGCAAAACTGCTGACAGAGCCAGTGAAGAGGCTTAGATGAAAGGCCAAGAGACGAAAGGAGAAGGGGAATGGATTGGCATTTATGATGTTATTACTCACAGCTGAAATTAATTAAGCGCCAGGCGCAATCGAGTCTCAGTCACTGGATCAGCTTTGGAGGGAAAACCAACGCCAAGGGAAAGCGTCGAATGGGCAATTAAAAAACTTTTCAAATTCAAACATAAAGTGGGCGTGGCATTGAGCACAATCAACTCTATGGCAATCATTGCATTATCTTTTCAAGAATTGTTTGGTGAAAAAGTTAAATTTGTGCAACACTTAATGTTTTCACTGCCAATAGAGAGTTAAAGGCTTCAATAGGCCAAGTTGGTACGCCCCGACATTCGTTTTATGAGTTAATTAAGTTGTAATAAATGTAGTTGTAATTTACAAAACAACAATTAAGAAAATATTTATTATTTTTTTTTTTTGATAACTGTTTGTCAAAACTATTAAAAATTTTTATTATTTGCAAAAAAGGAAATGTGGCATTTGTCTATCAGCAACTAACTTCATGGGATCAAATTAGATCACAAATTTTAAATACTAATTCAATTTAAATAGTTTTTTCATTCCAAAAATTTGTTCTGAATTTATTGTTGAAAATAAGTGGTCTAGATTTTTTGAAATCAGTTTTAAGTCAATCAGTTAAAGAACAAACATGTTTTAAGCCGTTTTTCTCTCATAAAGACAAAAGTTTTCTTATATCACTTATCACTTTTTACTGCATGTATTTTGCGTTTATTGCGAATAAGTCACTATAAAATACAATTATATATTAAATTTACTTACTTAGTTAATAAAACATAACTTGACTGCACTTGCAGAAGTATTAGGGTTACTTTCTCGACTTGCTGGGCTAATGATCGCTATTTAAACTTTCTAAGACTTCAATGAAATTGTAGCACATGTGACTGCAGTTTGAGGCCATCAGAGACGACCCATTTGTAGTTAACTACATAAATTCTTTGCAAACACATATCATGTTAGAAGTGACCCCGCCCACTCCACACACCGCCCCGACCCCTTTCTGACGGACCAAAACGAGAACTCACTCAATGCCATAATAATACGGGTAATAACAGCAAATGCTGCCAGACATAACTTCATTGCAATTATTCTCGTATTTCTGACTTTGTCTTAGACAAGACGCATTTCATTGCACTTTTATGGCAGCTGCTCAGCGATAAGAAGAGAGAGAGAGAGAATAAAGGGAGTGAAAGAGATGGCGAGGTGGGGTCAGTAGAGTCGAAAAGTTGTACCAAAGTTTATTATTGTTCCTTTGGTCGGTTGACTGACAAGCGAGAGAAAATGACATTTTTCACGCTTGACTGGCTGTGGAAATTGGTAAAAGTTGGGAAAAACTTTCAAGCTGCTTAAAGCTCACTTAAAACTGATGATGAAAAGCAAAAAAGTTTATGACGGGAAATTCATCGAATCCATCAAGTGGCATTCAACGAGTAATTCACACGTACGCCTTGACCTTGAGACGGGGTCTCAGTCAGTACAGATTTATGGATGTCTGGAGAAATGTCTAAAATGTCTGCCTGGCCTCGATAAATTTCGAGAAATGTGTTGTGTCTGTGTGGGTGCAGAAAGGCCATAAAATACTTTATAGCATTACAAGACGTAAAAAAAAGAAAGAAATTGCCTCCAGTCTGCCCCCAAACTGGGAAATGCAATTTAAAGTTTATTTTATTTATTTTGTGTCCATATGATGAAAATTGTTGACGAGTTATTTGATAGATATGCAGAGAAAACAATGAAATCAACTTCTGCTCACATGCAGACAATTTCGCTTCTTGGAACAGCCCAAACTCCCACTCTACGCCCCAAAGTAGGCAACAACTTTTGACTCCCGTTTGGAGTACTTCTGTCTCGACTGCCACGGAAGTTTATCAGACTTTTGCGTGACTTTTGTTGACAACTTGAGCTGCACACAGCGAAAGAGACAGTCATAAGAATCTACTGGTAATAAGGAAAGGAGAGAGAGATGAAAAGAATATGACAGAAGGCAACTTAGCGTAAAAGTTGCTCACAGCTTTGACAAAAATGCGACTCGACTACGGCCCGATAAGCGAACCGAATGAATTCCACGGCACGACGACAGTTACAGCATCCGATAAGGTAAATACCACAGAGACCATCGAAAACAGGAGAGTGGTGAGTGCAGTGAGAAGAGGAAGGGGAAAGGATGTAGACGGTATGCCTGAAGTTATGCTGCAGCAATTTAAAGCTTAACAGCAGCCGCAACATTGTTACCAGGTTTTCTCTTATACTTGTATTTTTATGGCGGCAATTGCATTCTTGAGCATCGCCCCAAAGTAGGCAATGGAATTGCGCAAAATGCTGCGACAGCTGCACCTGAGTGTTGCAGCCTTTTCGAGGCACCAACTAAATGATTCCCCAACTGGCAATTAGCCAAAGTTTCTTACCAACCGTTAAAGTGTGTTATACACGCTGTCAAGATATGTTCTTTTAAAATTACACAATGCAGCAAGTTTTAAATCTTTGTTCAAGGTAAGAAAGTTGAAGCCGGAATTTATAGGATAAAAACTGTTTTATTTTTATGTCAAATTTTAGCAGTGAATTATTTATAGTATTAGTAATAGAGGATCTGTAATTACGGGACGATTTTTGATATGAACTTTTTATTATAATAATGCACATATATAACAAAAATGCATATATTAGGAAGAATATTTTAGATTTTAGAACTTCACAGCTTAGAAGTGCACAAGGAACTGTATAAAGGATCTATAAATCTGCTAGTTTTTAATAAATTCTTAATGCGTGTTTTTTGTTGAAGAATTATTTACTCATTCTTATGACTGTTAAATACGTTTTATTACAATATAAGGAATTTAAAAATATTAAATAAAAATTCAGTTAAAATTTATCATAAATGTTGACTTTTCTTACTCAATATGATACCATAGTCAGTGTCATCTAAATGCCCTAAAAACAACTCTTTATTGATGACTCCAAAACTCTTTAAATTTTATTTATAGACATGTTCGACTCTACCAACATAATTTATAGTTGGTTAACCATTTGCATCCCCATACTTATCAGAAGATTACAACTGAGTGTCAGTCTGAGTTCAGTCCTCAAAGCTTGAAAACAATTGTGAATTATGGGCATGAGTACTTACATTAGTTGACAGCTGGCTGCTCAGGCTGAGCACCTGTTCACGTGCATCCTGCAGTTCTCGCTTCAGTCTGCGTATTTCATGCGCCTGTCGCTCCTCCGCCGAACCGTATAAGGAGCTGCCTCCAGACAGGAGCGAAGCGGCGCTGCCATGAACTGAAAATTGGAAATGCAAATTGTAAATATATAAGAGAGAGAGTTGGAAGACGGAATACATTTATTCAGCCTTATGTTGCACTTACCTTCATCATTCTTCTTGGGATATGTTAGACGATGCGAGGCGGTAATGTTGTTGCCTCCAACTCCGCCTCCGCCTCCATGTGTCGCTGCCAGGGCAGCTCCGGCTGAGCCATGTGTGGGTGACAACGCGGACGCAGCCCCCGCAAAAGGTCCCCGATTAAGGGGCGTGGGCGATGTGGGCTGACTCCAGGCCACGGCACCCACATTGCCGGCCACATGACCCTGAGCCTGGGCAGCATGTGCCTGAGCCTGAGCCTGGGCCACGGCCGCGGCCATCTGGGCACTGAGTACCCCATTGGTGCCCACGGGCAGACAGTAATATGGCTCGATTTCCACTTCGCCGCCACGGCTCAGCATCGAGGGATACATTTTCTCCGATTTGGTGGATCTGCGAGTGATTGAACCGAAACGCATTATGTCATAAAATGTGGTAAAAAGACAGATGTAAACGGATTTATGACATTGCAACAGAATTGCGTGAAAACGCAATTGTGATTGTGCATGAAAGATGAGATTATAAAGCTTATATTGTATTTATAAGTGGATTTTATACATTATTGTGAATGAACATTGAGATTAAAAAACACAATAGTATTTGCAGGCCATTTAATATATTTGACAAGGGGATAAACTACATTTGCTTTTTTAAATTAAATTAATTTATTTTGAAACTACTCCAAAATAAGATATGAGCATTTTTATCACTTGACAAATTGTTTGTCACAACTTATTTAAAATTTGATGATCATTTTAAGGAAAGATTTAATAATGAAATGGAACGTTAATAACAATAGTTGATTGGCGAACAGTGTTGGTAAAATTAATTGTTAATATAAACATTAGAGTGGGTCAATTTGAATGTAATAAAAAAAATTCACAAAGCTGTTATGAAATTCGTAATCTTCGATGAATTCTAAGAAGAATTGCCCAAGAAACCATAGGTCTAAAATCAATATTAAGCTTCAACTTTTTACAGAGAAGTTATAAGTATTTCATATATTGCTAATTGTCTGTTAGGTACTTACTTACTTACCTCTAAAACAAAAAAAAATTAAAAACCCAAATAGAGTGCGATTCATGATAAATTTAGAGATAAGAATAAGTTGGCGGTCTCTTTTCAATTGAATTTTGAAATTAATGCTAAATTAACTTTTTTATTGAAACTTGACAAAAGTGCTTATGTTTAAAATTCAATTAAACAAAAACTAGTTAAGACCGCCTACTTATTCCTGTCTTTATTTTTTTTTTTGGTAAGTTTTACACACAGACAGTTTCGCCATAGAAAACACATGAAAACCTTCCTCGAAAAAAGGGGAAGCTCGATATTGATTTGAGACATATGGTTTATTGGGCAATTCTTCTTAGGATTCATCGTAGACTACGAATTTTATAACCGCTTTGTCGCGAAAAACATATTCATAAATTTTTTAAAGTTGAGTTAATAATTAATTGATTTCAACGACAAAACATGCACCTCATAAATTGGATTAAGAGTTTCTTAAATGAATTTAAGAAAATTCTCAATAAATGAAAAGCTTAATGAATAAAAACGGATTTAAAAGTGATTATTACTCATGAAATGAATTGCCTTAATTAAAATCGATGTTAAGCATCAGCAATAAATTAACTTATTGGCTATTAATTATGTATATTGTCATTAATTGTAATGTTGCAAAGTGACAAAACGTTGACCCAAATTTGATGCTTCAATTAACTCTCTGTTCACTGTGCAGTTAAAGATTGCAACTGACCACATGACTTAATTTCTCTTTTTGTTGTTGTTCTGTGGTGTTTGGTATGTGGTGTGTGGTGTAGGGTAGTGTCCCATAATGTGGTGTGGGCTATTTGCCAGACACTTGCAAATTTCCGATGTGGTTGTGCTGTTTATTAGGCCAATCTGTATGCGAGGGTTGCATACTTTCAGGCGTCACTTCAAACTTCCGTTTAATTTTGTCAGCAGCAACTCTTCCAATTTGACAGCTGTACATGTCTTTCTGTCTGTGTTTGAATGTGTGTTGCT